>NW_023413344.1:0-161257 GCF_903995425.1 Onychomys torridus
TTTCATGACAATATGATGTTGGCCTATAATAAACAATGAAAAGCGACAGCTCATATAAAAAAAAATCCAAAAAATAGTAATATTTGCTAGTCATTATATAAAAGAAGACAATTTCAGTAAAGGTCATATAACTTAAATGTATTGATTCTTATTATATTGTTTACATAAATTTAAACATGAGTATTGAGAACTTTATAATACCACTCAGAATATATCTATGGTCTTATGACAAGGTATCCTTGTTGTCATTTTTGGTTTAACCTGAAACTGGCTTTTATTTTCCTACCCCTTCCATGAATTGTCTCTTAGGAATGTAGCCAACCCTTTTCTAGTAACTGAGAGGGCATAAAGTACAGGTAACTGTGCTTTTGTGTTTATTAAAGTGCTTGGTAGCTTTAGTTCCCTCTGCCAGTTACCAATGAGGACATAATTTTTCTGAGTTCTTTGCCTTTTAAAGCTCACTGTAAAATGCATTTGAGGCAACTTTGTGAGAAATGTTTTTCTTCAGGCAGTTGCTTAAGGCTGACTCTCCATTTGGACTTTGATGTTCCTGAATGATCGTTGGGTCTCAAACCCACAATTGCCTAATATAAAAAACAATTATTAAGAACACAAAACATATAGGAATGAAAATTCAAGGGAAAACATTTTAAGAGCTATATATTATGAAAATTCACAGCACATAGACAAGACATGCACATGTACACACCTGGTCAGAGATCTTAGAAAAGTGGGGACATCTATTTTTATGAAATCTCACAGAATGCATAACAGAACAAAAATAGGAAAAAATATGCCAGGAAAGGAGTTACACATAAAGATAACATCTGATAAATGATACCTGATGGGATAATGATTTATGTTTCTATTGAAACTATGTCCAGTATAAAAATGTACCTCTTGTAAGTGTTGTAGGATGTTCTGTATGTTAAATGTGTTGCCCTCTTTGGTTAATAAATGAAAAACTGATTGGCCAGTAGTCAGGCAGGAAATATAGGTGGGACAAGGAGAGAGGAGAATTCTGGGAAGTGGAAGGCTGAGTCTGAGAGACGCTGCCAGAGGCCACCATGAGAATATGTTAAGATACCAGTAAGCCACAAGCCACATGGCAACTTAGATACTATTAGAAATGGGTTAATTTAAGATATAAGAACTGGATAACAAGAAGCCTGCTGCAGCCATACAGTTTGTAAGCAATCTAAGTCTCTGTGGGTTTACTTGGTTAGGTTTGAGCAGCTGTGGAACTGGCAGTTGAGAGAGTTTTTTCCTGAACCTGGGCCAGGCAGGAAAATTCTAGCTACACCTAAGTCTAGAGTGTAATTGAGAGGAAGGAAGGCAGTGGGTTAGAAACCCCATCAGTGCAGTAGGAGCAAACTCTCAGGATACCATACACTGGGAAAGATAGTGTCTGAAAAACCTTCTCTTATAATATTAGTTTTACTGAAGAAGCAGGGACTGCATTTGTGAATTAGTACCAGGCTGTACCAAGCATCCTCAGGATAGGCACTGTTGCCTTTTCAAACTCAACAATCATGCAGAGACAGAAAGACAGCCAGATAAAACTGAGAAAAGACCTAAGTAGAACTTAGGATCTAAAGTAGTTCATGCAGAGTGGGGAAAGGAGCTGAGACCTTAAGGAATGACCAGATATTTACAGTTTCCCCTTCCCATTCACTGGCATTGTAGAACACCCTAGGATATGAATACAGAAGAATCAGAAACCACTCTATTAGGTGATATAATCCAGGTGCATAAAGACAGGTACCACTGTGCCAAGTGTAATATCATAGCTTCTAACTTTTAGAAAGGTGTGCTTTTGTAAAAGTGAGTGTGTATAGAAGCCAGGAAACTTGAAAGGGACCCATTAGAGAGTCTCAGTGTGGGATAGGGAGGGTAAACAGTACATGTGTTTTGGAAGGGAAAGAAGAAATAATGGACACGGGACAATATAAGCTTGGAAGAGGATAGTGAAATAGTAGAAGTGAGATTTGGGGGCCAATAACAAACAGGAAGTAAGAAAATGTCTCAAGGAAACTTGCTGATTTTAAACCAATAAAGCAAAGAGAATAAAAAACAATCTAAACATAATAATCATCACTTTAAAATAATGAAGAAAATATTAAAATTATTAAATTTTGGTATGCATTTGGGTGAACTAAAAATTATAAGCCATGGCAAAGTCTGTGAATGTCCCATGACTAATGTTTGAAAATGGGTTATATCTGCTTAAGTTGACCTTATGTTACTCTACACACAAGTATTCACATTATTTTTTATTTTTACAATACTCTATTCATTTTTCAATTTTTCTGAGAAATGTATTATACAATTACAATTATTTTTGTACAAATATAAATGCATTTTATAGGCTGTAGATCCATGTCTTAATTTTTTGAAATTAACATACAATTTTATCATTTTTTTCTTTCCTCCAACCCATTCCAAGTAACAACACACAAACTTCCTCTCAAATTCATGGGTTTGGTCCTTTTTCTTTACCTGTTTTTACATAAGTGTGTTTTTTTGTGTGTGTATCTGTGTGTTTGTATGTATAATGCTACTTGTATTTACCTGATTTCAGGGTTCACCCATTGGTACTGGATAACAAATTAGAGGATTCCTCCCTGGAGAAGACTGTTTTCTTCCATTCTCAGCAACCCATTCTTGCTTTAGCTCTCACTCCTCATCAAAGAAGATTCTCTTGGAAAAGGAAACCTTACAAAAACTGCAACTGATCAAAAACCAGCAAGGAATGATGCTGTGGTGCCAAGCACCAATTGATCTATCTAATGTAGAAGTCCCGCACTCTAGGCTCAAGGAACTTTGTGTTAGAGTTTGAAAAAGCCAGAGGAACAGATATCTGCTGTGAAACTACATCTGTTAGAAATATCATGGAACCCACACTCTTGAAGTCTCCACATGGCTGCCTAAAAAAAGACACCAATACACATGCTAACATGGAAGGGGAAATCTAACTTGGCCTAATAATAATCACACTTTTAAGAATAACTACACAACTGAATTTATTTTTACATCATCCGATAGCAATGCATGGGAGTTTCAACCCACTGACCACCCAAAACTACCTAGTGGCAACTTATGATCAATTAATGAATATTCAAGAAATAGGTTTTTATACCACAATTCTGGCTTGACAGGATTCCATAACATTGCTGCTCATGGCTCCATGGGAGCTGCTAATGAGCAGGGGGATGATTGTGCACTGAGGTCACCAAGGAGAGATGAAACAATAAAGACCATGACCAGTTTGGGCATTGATGGTTCCACAGCACAAAGGAAGTGTATGGCGATTTTGCAGTGAAGGAGGACCACATCAGGGCTCATACCACACTGAAGAAAAGAATTTGTGCATCATTTGGCATCATATATTCAGGAGAACCATTTAGTCCAGAATTATCTGGGGTGGCCAAGCACCTCCAAGAAGAAGAACTAAAAACCCAAACTCAGGAGTGTTATAAAGATAGTGAACTAAAAGATCTAGAAACTACAAAGGGAGTCAGGAGAAGCTGGTAGATGAGGCTGAGGTGAAGCATTCAGGAAAGGACAAATGAAAACACAGTGCATCTGCTAGGTAAGGGGTCAGGTTACAGGAAAAGGAAAAAGAAGCTTCCAGAGTTGTCTGAAGGCAGCAATTGCTATGGAGAACATGGAAGAAGTGAACCAAGAGTGATGAATGAAGCTGTCTCTGCTCCATCACAGGTGACTCACAGGGGTCAAGCTTTGTATTATGGTGAAATTGCTCAGAAGTTAAAGAAATATTTTTTTAAATTGTTCTATTTCTGATGGTTGAAGAAGAGAAAGCTTACCAGATGCCCAGGAGTAAGAAGAGTCATCCCTGAACCAAAAAAAAAAAAAAAAAAGAAGGACTGTAAGTGCAAGTAAAAGCAGCTAAGTCAACATACTCAACATCAAAACATGATAATGTGCATAATTTTGTAGAATTGACAGGCCCTCTCTAGTACCAATAATTACAACAATAGAACCTGAGGATCTCGATGATGGCCATATTACAAATAAGCATAGTGTCAATTGCCATTTCTCAAAATCAGAGTCCTCTCATAAAGGATTCCATAACAAAGAGTAATTAAAATATGCACCTTGAAACTGATCTTGCTCCAGCAAATGTTGCTATATAATAAACAATTCATTCCACATCAGTACTTTTCTTTATGATGGCATTCTGGAGAGTTACTCTTAAGCATTTTTCTACTTATAAACAATTTTAGATCATTTTTAAAACAGAATTCCACATGCCTGTGCTGAAGAAGATAAAAATAGATTCAAAATGTACAATAGTTGTTAATGGAGGACTCCATTTACAAAAGCCCTGCATAATTCCAATGTGGTCAAACATCTGAAATATTTACCAATAAGTTTCTTCCCTTCAACAGTACCAGAGAGATCTGTTTTAAGTTAATAACTTAAAGGACATTTTTGTCATATTACAGAATAGTATTGGTTCTCTCTACCTTTTTCCAAGTTGTGCTTCACTTTAAAATTTCCATTAGATGTATGGTTGTGAATTTTGTTTCATTAGTTGAGGAAATAACCTCTAAAGAAAGAAATGAAGGAAGGAAGGGAAGAAAAAGAAAGGGTAGAAGGAAGAAAGGAAGGAAGGAGGAAAGAAAAAATAAAGAAATGAATAGATGTTAGTTCTAACTGAAGTTGTTGGTTGTATGCAACTGCTATCTAAACTAGGAAAATCATGGTTCCCAACCATGATCCCAGCAAACATCATCCAATATTTATGAATGCTGACACTAACTGTGGTGTGATTTCACTGAAATGTTCCTCAGAACACTTTAAAAAACACATTTTTAAATTTATGCTTGTGCTACTTCATATAACAACAATATACACATACAAAATATAACATCTTTAAAGCTATACCCTGTCCATCAGGGAAGATGTGAAAGTGCAACAACATAGGAAGATGTTTAAAGTCTTCCTACTGGGAATTGCTCTTACTAAGAGGACAGGGAAATTCCCAGGAAGATGATACCAGTGGACCAGTCATGCCACATCTATGAGGATGGAAAAGTTTTATATTATTGATGTGATGATTCATCCTAAGTGTTTTTGTGGCCTTTGGGACTCCTGGAATGACAATGTCTAAGAAGTACCCATACCAACTACTTGAGATTTGAGTATTTGGGTACTCACCTGCATTCAGCGTAGTGAACTAAGAAGAAATTTTAAAGAAAAGAAATAGTGACCACCATAGTTACTATTCTCTACAGTGTGAGAGCACTTCTATGTTCAGATCTGTGAGGTCTTGCAGCTCTATTCTGAAATGTGTGCTTGTCTTCACAGCAATAGCATCAGCACACAAAACTGTGTTACAGTTACAAAGGACATATGCACAAAAATTCAATATTCTCACTTGTAAATATTCACTTCATTTCATTTTGTGAACAGTTAAATATATAATGGCAAATACAACTTAACAAGTTTTATTTTAATTAATGTATATCTCCCTGTACAATTCAAATCCTGGAGCCTTTCTTACCTGATCATGTCTCATGGTCTGGATCAACACAACCCTAAAAACAAATACCAGGACTGAGATCCCACTGATTTTATTGCTCCATTAATAATGAACACAGTCCTATTCCACTCAGTGAACTGGACAACAAAAGTGCACTTCAGGAATCCAAGACCCTCAATCATGCCTGATCATCAGCTATTATCTTCCAGTACCTTATATTCACTGACATTTCAGCCAGAAATGATAACATATCCCTAGTACCACATTTCTGGGGGCAAAGCCCAGAGTTGGCCATGTCCCAGAGAGGAAAAAGGAGTTGATGAGGGAAGGATGAGCTGGGAATGATGATTGAGATTTGTAGTTTAAAAGACTCCACAGTGCAGGCAGTTCAGATACAGAAAATTCCCTAATTGTATAACTTTATGTAATGGGCATTGTTGAAGACACTATGTCCCTAATCAATCTTTGATCCTTTGGCTTCTATGCATCAAAGTTTAGACTTAACGTTTATTTCCTACTACTTCATCTCTACTCTCTCCTCTTGTATCCTGAACACTATAAGAAATAGGTGTTATTTTTCTTAAGTGTAGAAATAACCAACAGCAGTAAAATTTGTGAGTCACTGCTTGCCTGTTAGGTTAACAATTTCTTTGAGTTTTATGATAACTGTCTGATGTGAACAGTAGCTTTATTTCAATGGTTAAGACATGGAAAGGTTTGTGCCTCTCCTAAATATAAAGCTGTTTGTGTCAGAGTGTATACTGGAAGGTCTAAAACATGGCTAGTATGACTTAAACATGGTCACATGTGCTCCTGATCATAAAGCCATGAGAAATATTTTCAAACACACTGCAGTCTTTTATGAAGTTTGTGTGCCCCACATGTATTATCTTTCATGTTGTTGATTGTTAATTGTATGCTTTTTGTGAGAAGTTTTATTTGGGGATAATAGACAGATAGCTCAGTCGTACAAAAAACTTAAAAGTATTGCAGTGGACCTGAGCTTGTATCCCAGCATGCTGGCTCAAAACTGACTCCAAATTCAGGTCCAGAGAATTTTGACTATCACTTGTGGCCTCTGCAGGAACTGTAGTCTCAGTGCACTTTCATATGTACAGAGAAAACATTCATTCACATAGAATAAAAGTAGATAAGTAAATCTTTTTAAAAATAGGTTTTCCTCTGTTGAGAATTCTCTGTTTAGTTCTATAGCCCTTTTCTGCCCCAGCCAGTGGGGTTTCAACAGGGCGACCCACCTGTGGAAGCGAATGAAAGGACAGGGCGACACAAAAAGACGGACAGCAAGACAGTATTCTGATCAAGCCGCCAAACTTTATTTTCCTCCACATGGCTTATATAGCATATGAAGGGAAGGGGCAGGAAGGAAGGAGAAGGGACATGGAAGGTGTGCAGATCATGGGAGACGTGCAGGTCATGCAACTGCAGGAAGACTGCTAAGGTGACTGGTCAGGGGCCATTTGTTCTGTTGCTAGGCTACCTGACCATGGAATGCTCTTATCTTTGGGGGCCTCCGGTTAGCAAACAGGTGTTACTGCTCTAAGTGAGGGCAGTGGGTTTATGGCTTGTTCTCTGGCTTAGCTAGTACTTTCCATGGTTCATGTTTGGTTCCTGAAATCTTGGTCCCTAACATCTCCCCCTTCTATACATATAGCAAAACAAAGAAAGGAGGCCAAAATCTTTTGCAGTGATGGGGGATGGGTGACAGAGGCTCCATCCCTGTTACGTTTGAGTTCCTTTGTTAATTGATCGGTTCATGTAGGCATCCCCACATGTCCTGAAGGAAGCTGGAACGATGCAGTTTTTTACAGGGGGCAGGTTTTAATCTGAGAGGGAAGAATATAGGGTCTGTATAACCACCATGCAATAGAGCATGTCATCCAAGGCACCCAGGATGGTGGAGCACTTTAGTCTCCCTGCCTTCTGCAGTCCCAGCTGCACCCTCAATCCCCTAGGCAGTGGGCTCCAGCTCCCAGGCACAGGTGCATCTCCCCTGGGCAGAGGGGTCTGTGCTGATATGGAGTCTGTATCTGGTTCATCAAGACCACATTCATGGAGGTCTAGGTGATGGTAATGAACCTGAATTTGTTTTGCCGGAAGTTCAGCCAGCTGACTGCGCAAAAATTGAGTTAGTCAAGACAAACCCCAAGGGCTGAATGTCAAGACAAGAATGAGGCCAACCAAGGGTCCCAGGAGGGACTGTGGGAGTGTGGTTAGCCAGGGAGATGTAGAGAACCAATTTTGGAACCAGCCTAGCCCTTGTCCCTTTCCATTTTGTGCTTCTCTAAGCCTTCATGGACCTTAGCCATGCTATCTCTCGATACTCCTATGTGATCAGTATAGAAGCAACACTCTTCCTTAAGAGCAGCACAGAGGCCTCCTTGCTGTAAAAAGAGGAGGTCTAGCCCTCGGTGGTTTTGGAGGACCACCTCTGAAAGGGAGGTGAGGGAGGATTCAAGGGCGGAAATGCCTCGCTTGAGCTGCGCTATATCTTCATCTATGGAAATTCTAAGCTCTGAATAATGTTGATTAGATAAGACCAGGGAGGCTATGCCTGTACTGGCCCCTGCAGCCCCCACCCCCAGGAGGACTGCTAAAGTGACTGCAGTCACAGGCTCCCTTTTCGAGTGATGGGGGAGTGCAAGAGCAGCCATCTCTGCCAGAGTCTTCTCTTCCCATCTTCTGGAGAATTGATCTGGAGAATAATAGGTTAGCCTAGGGATAAGCTGAACCAATATGCAAAATAAGGGGGAAGAGAGATTATTTAAATGAAGAGAAATGCATGGTGTTAGGCCATCAGTACAGGCCCACCAAGTATCATTGGCAGGGAGAAGATATCCAGACTTAAGGGAAGTACTTAGGTTGTCTGTGACATTGCAAAGTGGTTGATAAACAGGAGGAATGATAGCGCCTCAGGTGACACGGCTGCAGCCTGAGCCCATAACTTGGGAGAGTGTAAGGCGAGATGTGGGTGGCTGTTGCCAGCGACAATCATGTGGGTCAGTGGTTAGGGAGAAATCTAAATCAACAGCCACTCCTTCATAAAATAGGATGAACCCAATAAGCCTCTGATGAGCCAATCTGAGCAGCTCCTCGGGGCTGGGCAGACTGAATGGGGTTATCAGAGGAAAGCGCAGGGAAAGTAACCAACTGGGCAAGGCGGGTGCCATGGGAGATTGCAACAAGACCCTGGAGTGCCAAGGCTAAAATCTTAATCTCTCCCATATAGTCATTATCAATAATTCAGGGGTAGACCTGGATACCTTTAAAGGTGGATGAGGCACAGCCAAGGATAAGGGCATGGGTGTCCAGGCCAGGGGGCCCAAAATCCCAGTAGGAATGACCTGTGGGCCCTGTAATGGATCTAGTATTGTGTCGATGGAGGCACAGAGGTCCAGTCCTGAGCTGCCTGGAGTTTCCCTTTGGAGGCAGCAGACAGTTGGGGAGTGGCCTGCGAGGCCCCGTGGTGCACTCCCCGGAGCAGAGGTGCCAGGGGCTGGCCCTGAAGAAAGTTTCCCGATGGGCAGGGAGGGAGCGGGCAACTGTGAGCATCAATTTTAGATTTACATTCCCTCGCCCAATAAAAACCATGGCCATATCTAGGACATGGGGTGGTTGGTAGCAGGCGAGTGGTCACCACTCTGGTCTGTTGGGCTTGGGGTTGGAGTGGCATAGTGCTGACTCCAAGCTGGGGCACTGTGGCTGTGCCCCCTGATGGGGCAGGGATCCACTTGGGGCATTCCCGCACAAAATGTCCTGGTTGTTTACAGGAGAAGCAAAGACGACTTTGTTGGGATCTCAATTCTTGGGTGCCCATCGACTTTAGGGCTGCACCAATAGCCATACCAATGGCGTGGGCAGAGCCAACTCCTGCACAAAGGCGGGACATACTCAGAAGGGGGGGCCCTATCTCTGTGGGGGCGAAGGACCTCCTGACAGGTTGGGTTTGCATTTTCAAAGGCGAGGTGTTTAACAAATGTACTCTCACTTTCCCCCGAGCCCAGGAGGCGCTCAGCAGCATCATTGAGACAAGATATAAAATCACTATAGGGCTAATCTGGTCCCTGACGCACTTTGGCCATTGAGGTGGTAGTGGCGCCTTTTTGGGGAAGCCACTTCCAGGTTCGAAGGCCAGCAACCTGAATCTGGGCCAATAAGCTGGGTGGAAAGGTGGCTTGAACCTCGTTTTTGTCATAAGGAGTTTTGCCAAGAAGTTTATTAATGGTCCAATGTTTTGAGGAAGGGTTGTCAGCGTTGCGCTGGGCTGTCTCATGGCAGTTTTCTGAAAAGTCAGTTTTCCATAAGACAAAATCGCCCCCAGACAGGGTGGCACAGGCCAAAAAATACCGATCATTGGGCATAAGCCAAGCCTCACTCTGGTTTTCAAGCAATGCAAGGGTAAAGGGAGCGGTGGGGCCCTACTGAGCATAGGCTGATTTAAGTCGCTCAACAAAGCGAAAGCTAAGTTTTTGGTAAGACTGAACAGATAGGAGGCCCTGATTGGCCCCTGAGCCTGTAACCAGGGGCTCCTCCTCATGAGGGGTCTCTCCCTCGTCCTCTTCAAGGGGAGGCAACTCCATTTGGTGGATCTGATCCACTCGCCTGGCTTCAGGTAACAGGAAAAGCCAAGACTGGCTGTGGCCGATGTTTTCTGAGCAAGGAGATGGGCCGTGGCCGAGACTTTGGGATGCCCAGGGCGAGGTCAGAGAGCTCCTGATCAAGGGAGCGCAATTCCTTTAGAAGGGCCAGGTGTTTTCTACAGGCCTGAAGTGTGCCCTGTAGGCACTGTAACTCTGTTATGAGATTAGGGGGGATTTCTGGATCATCGGGGGTTGGCATTGGGAGCACTGGCAGCGAACCCACGGGGGCCTCAATGACTGGGGCACAGAAGAGGGCAGTGAGGGGGGCATCATAAGGAGGGGTCTGAGTAAGATTTTATGTTATCTTTATTGATGATGGCTTTTGTGAGAGGGAAGTTAAGGGGGCCAAGTTGGCGGCCTCCTTTTTTAGACAGGCCTCATTGCCAGCATTAAGGAGGGCTGGGTCAAGACCCTGGAGGGAGGGGTAAATATATTGAGGTGGGGGTGATTGGACTCCTTCTTCCATATTTTTAATCTCCTGTATAGAGGGCGCTAGTGAATGGGATTGGGGGGAGTGGGGAGGATGTGAATCAGCACGAGAGGAGTTTGAGAGTGTTTTTTCATGATTTTTTTCTTCCTGAGAAATAACCAACTCAATGCCGGGGCAGGGGGAGGTCCTTTGGATCCTGAGAATATCATTAACAAGCTTCCAATAAGAAAAGGTTATGACAGGGACATTTATCTGGGCCAAAGGCTTGGTAGTGGTTCCTAAGGCAGTCACCCACCTTTTTCCAACAGTTTTCATCAATTGTTCCTTCTTGGGGGAACCAATGACAACAGTCCTCTAAGTGACTAAAGAATTTGTTGAGGTCTTTTTTACGAACCCTTATCCCTCGTGTCTGGAGGGCTTCTTTAATGCCCTTTACAAACAAATCATGAGAGGAAGTTCCCTGTCCCATGGCGACGTCTATAGCTCAGACTCACCTCATCCTTCCCGCTTGCCTCTGGATTACCGGGACGCCGAGTTGGGGGGACTTGATGGGCGATGGCTTCAAATCTCCACCAGACATCTGGACGTTCCTGGAGAAGGATGTTCAACTCCCTACGAGGCAACAGTGGAGCCACACATAGGGAGCCAGATGCCCCGGCCAGCGGGATTTCAACAGGGCGACCCATCTAAGGGAGCGAATGAAAGGACAGGGTGACACAAAAAGACAGACATCACGACAGTATTCTGATCAAGCTGCCAAGCTTTATTTTCCTCCACATGGCTTATATAGCATAAGAGGTGAAGGGGCAGGAAGGAGGGAAGGAGAAGGGATGTGGAAGGTGTGAAGAAGGTGGGTGACATGCAGGTCGTGCAACTGCAAGAAGTCGGCTAAGGTGACTGGTCAGGGGCCATTTGTTCTGTTGCTAGGCTACCTGACCATGGAATGCTCTTATCTTTGGGGGCCTCCGGTTAGCAAACAGGTGTTACTGCTCTAAGGGAGGGTCGGTGGGTTTATGGCTTGTTCTCTGGCTTAACTAGAACTCTCCACGGTTCATGTTTGGTTCCTGAAATCTTGGTCCCTAACGCTTTTCTTAATTGGACCGTTGGGCATTTTGACGTCTAATTTCTTGAGTTCTTTATATATTCTAGATATCAGCCCTCTGACAGATGTGGGGTTGGTGAAGACCTTTTCCCATTCTGTAGGCTGTCACTTTGTCTTGTTGACCGTGTGCTTTGCTCTACAAAAGCTTCTCAGTTTCAACAGGTCCCATTGATTGATTGTTTCTCTCAGTGTCTGTACTACTGGTGTTATATTTAGAAAGTGATCTCCGGTGCCAATGTGTTCAAGAGTACTTCCTACTTTCTCTTCTATCAGGTTCAGAGTAACTGGACCTGCCTGTTCATAATCCACCAGGTTTAAATGAATACCTAGGGGAGTCTTGACCCTGGAGGAGATGGAAATGGAAGGGAGGGGATAGGGGGACAGTGATGGTGGGTGTGGGAAGACGGAGGACAGGAGAACCCATAGGTGATGTGTAAAAAAGACAATAGGTTTTCATTTTGAAATAAATGTTTCTTTCATAGACAAAAGGCTTTTGGGATTTTAATGAAATACAATGTTCTAACAATGACCTGTGGTGACAGCTCTCCTAACCCCTGGTTTGTTTGGACAAGTACAAATTGAAACCTGATATTTATGATATCCCTGTAAATCTGCATTGTTTCTAATGAGGGGTAAAGTCTAGAGTGGTCAGTAGAGATGAATTACTAACATTGTTATTCTGTGTAAATGTGACAGAAGATGCTAATGTGTGCTGAATTTACTGAGAAAAAATTAAAATACTAAAATGTTTCCTTTAAATCTTGTATTTGCTTACTAATTCTTATATTGATGAATCTACAATACAAAATATTGTAATCCACTCACATCAAAAGGATTCATGAGAGAAAATAATGAACCTGAATAATGCCAGAACTGAAAAATTGACAAACATGAAATAAAAATTAACTGAGTGTGAATACAAGCATAGCTGATGTGTAGAGTCATGGCCTGCCCTGACACATGGCAGGCACCTCTTTGTTTTAATATCAACAAGGATAAAACAGTGAAGGAAGGCATGGCCGGACTTTGTGCTTAACATTGGAATATGAATCAACCAGGAGAGATAATCAAAGACACCTTTGTTCCTGACTCTCATTTCCAATGCTCATATTATTGGTATATAACTCATAAATACATTTCAATGTTACTTTCCCAAGTTTAAGAGGCAGGTTTTAAGCCTGTCATCATTATACCACTGTCATTCTATTCAGACTCTTTTCCTGACTCTACGACTTATTCATGTAGTGTTGCATAAGAATACCCTTTAGTCCAGAAACAGATTCACAAGCTATACATCTTCCAGAGCTGTGTGCTTTTTACATTTCTATTAGAAGGTTTACTATGGGCATAAAACTGTGCGAAATTCAACTATGATAATCCCAATGCAAAAATAGTCTACTCATCATGTAGAGGAAGGTGAATTATCACATTTACATGTTACCACAATACTGCAGCACACTCACAGGTGGATAGCATTCTGCTGGTGGTACCCAAAGTCACCCTCAGTCAGAGGTTTATATTACAGTAAATACTGACAGGGACCAGCACAAACTTAGGTGTGGCAAATTTTGACTAACCTCTTAGATATCCAATTATTCTTCTGCAACTTCTGTCTCTTCCACAGATCTGTTTTTGCCCCAGAATCCCATTGCTAGACAGAGGCACTTACTCAGACTTCTTTTCATTGCTGGATCTGCTGCTAAGACTGAATTACAAAGTACTCACCTGGATTTTGGCTTCTGCACAGTGGTGGGTTCATTAGGCAGATTCTGACTTGTAATAGGCAGTGCTGTGCAACAGTGAGCTCAAGCCTAAGATAGAGGTCTGTGACTCTGTGACTTCACCTCCCTCCAGAACTGAAATTTTCATCTCACCTACAGTAGGAATTACAGACCTGGCTTTGGGAGTCCAAATTATTTTGGGAGAAAAAAAATAACATATTCCAGTTACTAATTAACAAAAGATACTTAAGAGTTTTTTGTGAATATCTCCAAAGAGGCAAAATGTTTTGAAGGGTCATTGAGTTTTCATCATCACTGAAGGTTGAGTGAGGTCATACAGAAGGTACTAGAAAGTTTGAGGTCAGATTCCTGAGTAAGTTACGGAATTTTCTATGCCCCATTGGATCCAGTGTTCTCTGATCCCTTCTAACACAAATAAATTTAGTTGTTTTTCAAAAAATTATAATATTTACTACTTAAGTGGTTTTATTTTTTTTACTGTTAATTGCATGCATATGTGTTTTGGTCATTCCCAGGCCACATTGTCCCCTTTATGAAATATTTTACTTCACTACTATTTCCCCACAGTGTCTGTGTTCATTTTAAAGATCAAAGTAAACAAACAAAAGGGAAAAAAGGAAATTACTTAAGGATGCTAGTGAGTACCTAGTGTTTTAACATCTGTAAAAGCATGAGCAGACACTCAAAAGTCAAATTCTTCATGAAAACGTGACACTTAGTTTTTCAAGTCCTTCTGTAGTCAACACCTTTTCAGGTAGGAGTGAGACTTCCTGACCATCTCCTTCAGCTTGGACTTCATCTACCTTGATCTTGTGCAGATTTTATGCATATTGTCATAAGATGTGAATGTGTGTGTACAAGTACTTGGTTCTGTCTGAACCAAACATGTTTTCTTGGAATTATCTATTACCTCTAGTTCTGACACTCTTTCTGCCTCTTCTTCCATTATGATCCGAGTACTGAGGGGAAAAGGTGTGACATAGGTGTGCAATTTTTAGCTTGGTCCTCCAGAGTATCTTTTTTTTTAATTTTTTTTTTTTTTAGACAGGGTATCTCTGTGTAGTTTTGATGCCTGTCCTAGCTCTTGCTCTGTAGACTATGCTGGCCATGAACTCACAGAGATCCTCCTGGCTCTGCCTCTTGAATGCTGGGATTAAAGGTGTACTGCACCACAGCCTTGCCAGTGTATCTTACTCTCAGCACCTTGAATGATTGTCAGCCTGTGTGTTAATCACAAAAGACTGGGATAAAAAGATCTTTTCTGATGAGAGTGGAGGGATAGAGTAAACTCTGAGTATTAAGAAAATAGGAGTTTTTTGCAGTTTATTACTATTTTCATTTGTCCAAATAATAATACTAACTTCTTCCCTAAAATCTATATAACTCTCTAGTCACATATTCTCTTCCACTATAAATGTACTTTCATGGGTTCCATCTTGTGATGTGGACGTGCAATTCAATCATCATGTGATTGATTACTCCCATGATATTCATGACACATTGTACCAGGTTTTATTTTCTTTAGGCTCTCGGGGTTCATATCTGGGTACTATTGATGATTGCTTCTAGCTCTGTGAAATTTATCCAGTAAGGTTAAAGGGGACAAGGTGATTTCTCCAGGTTACATGAGATTTCTCAAGAATATGGTATGATCTGCAATATGGCTGTATTTCCTAAGGACCATAGACTATTTAACATTACAGGCTATTGACATTATTCTTTGTTATCTTCAATTGATTTCTTAACTCTCAAGCCCTTACACTGATCCAGTTTAGAGTACTCAGCAGAGGAAATAGTCAATTTTTGGGAAACTATCCAATGAAGTAGGAATAAAACGAAAACCATAAAGTCACAAGGAGTAGTGCAGATCATTAGAACACATAATATAATGAAATGCAAATGGATTGTATAATGATGGTATGAAAACATAAAAGAAAAAATAAAGACATATGGACTATGCTAATTTTTTTAGATAATTAAAATATACATATTTTTACTTTTGAAGTATACATAGTATTATTTCCATTCCATTTTCTTCCCCACCTCCATCCTATGGCAACCCTCCATATTCCTCAAATTACTGGTCTGGTTTTATTTAATTAATGTTACAGCACACATACAGATGGGCACACACATTCACATATATACATACATACATACATATGTGTGTATTTATGTATACATATATGTAAACAAATGTGTTCCTCAACACATAAATCCAACTTGCTTAATCCATAGATTCTGAATATTTCCTATTTATTCTATGGAAAATTCTTATTTTACATTGTTACAAAGTGGATTTCTGACTGTCACTCCCATAGTTTGATAATTGTTTTCCAACTCTCTTCATCTAATTCCCCATTGATAATAGCTAATGGTAGCCTTATGTGTTTCACAGTGTTTCAAAATCAAAGAGGATAGGTGCAGATACAGATGCTCTTGATCTCTTGGTCCTTCTTTCTCAATCTCTTCAGCATTTGTACCTGTCTTGTGCAAACCAATGCAATGTCAATTTTACCCTCATTATATTTTGAAGTGTTGGAAAATTGATGCAAGGTCTTCAATACACTAGGCAAGAACTCTAGTTCGTGGGTCCACCCCGGAACTCCCATCTGGACAAGAGATGAGTGCCTGGGTTATAGTCAGAGAGGTAACTGTGCCTGGGTCCCACCATTGGACACAGGACACCCCAGGGGGAAGTAACCAATTTGGCCCCAGTTTCCTGCCAATTGGCGAGCCCTACTGGAAGACTCCCCTTTTCCAAGACTGCAGGAGACACTGCAGTCTCCACACCCTGCCCTCACACCCATCTGCTGGAGACTCCAGCCACTTCCTGAGAATCAGAGACCAGCCCCAAGGTTCCATTCTGCCCTAGAACTCCCATCTGGACCAGGGACAGGAGGAACTCCTCTCTAGACAATAGGAGCTCCCATCTGGACAAAATAAGGAGACACCAGGGACTTCCCCAGACTCAGAGTCCAGCCCCCCAGCTCCTATCCGGTCAGCATTCTCATCTGGACCAGCACTCGCATCTGGCCCAGAGCTTCCATATGAACCAGAGAGAGATACCCTAAATCTATCAACTCTCTCTGGACCAAGTACACTGATAAGATATAGAATGAACACAAGAGGAGATGGGCAGATATCAAGGCAGAAGTACATACAACAAAATAAAGAGCAATACAGCATCAACAGAACCTAGTCCTTCTCCAACAGCTAGACCTGAACATCACAGAATGGAAGAAGAAGAAGAAAACAACCTTATAAGTAACATCATGAAGAGGCTAGAGACTTATATAGAAGAAATCAAAAATAAAGTAGAGGAACAGAGAAAAAATGGTAAGAACACTATAAAAAACTAGAGGAAAGGACAAATAAAGCAAAAGAAAACAAAAAATCCTTGAATGAAAATCATGAAAAAGCAAGAGAGACAGTCCAAGACCTATAGAGGGAAATAGAAAAAAATGAAGAAGACACTAGCAGAAGGAATGCTGGAAACAGAAAATCTGAGTAAACAAACAGGAAACTCAGAGGCAAGTGTAACCAACAGAATGCCAGAGATAGAAGAGAGGATCTCTGGTGTTGAAGATACGGTAGAAGAAATAGATTCATCAGTCAAAGAAAACACATAAACCAACAAAGTCATGACCCACAATGTCCAAGAAATTTGGGACACCATGAAAAGGCCAAACCTATAAATAACAGGGATAGAGGAAAGAGAAGAATACCAACTTGAAGGCACAGAAAATATATTTAACAAGATCATAGAAGATAACTTTCCCAACTTAAAGAAGGAAATGCCAATGAAGATATAAGAAACCTATAGAACACCAAAAAAACACTAGACCTCCCAAAAAAGTCCCCTCGCCACATAATAATTAAACAACTAAATGTACAGAATAAAGAAAGAATATTAACGGCAGTAAAGGAAAAAGGTCAAGGGACTTATAAAGTCAAACCCATCAGAATAACACCCGATTCCTCAATGGAGACTTGGAAAGTGAGAAGGACCTGGACAGATATAATGCAGAAACTAAGAGACCATGGATGCCAGCCTAGACTAATATACCCAGCAAAACTTTCAATCATCATAGATGGAGTGAACAAGACCTTCCAAGACAAAACCAGATTTAAGCAAAACTTATCCACAAACCCAGACCTACAGAAAGCACTAGAGGGAAAATTCCAACCTAAGGAAGGCAGATACACCCATGAAACCACAGGCAATAGATAACACCACAGGAGTAAAACCCAAAGAAGAGAAGTACACACAGACACTTCCATCAAAAAATAAAATAAAAATAACAACAGGAACGACCAATCAGTGGTCATTAATATCCCTTAAAATCAATGGACTTAATTCAATCATAAAAAGACACAGACTAACAGAATGGATGTGAAAACAGGACCGATCTTTCTGCTGCATACAAGAAACACACCTCAAATTCAAAGACAGACACCTCCTAAGAATAAAAGGATGGGAAAACACTTACCAATCAAATGTTCTTAAGAAGCAAGCAGGTGTAGCCATCCTAATATCCACCAAAATAGACATCAAACAAAAATCAATCAAAAGAGATGATGAAGGACATTACATAGTCATCACAAGGAAGATCCACCAAGATGAAGTCTCAATTCTGAACATTTATGCCCCAAACACAAAGGCACCCACATATGTAAAAGAAACATTACCAAACATTAAATCACATATAAAATGCCACACATTAGCAATGGGAGACTTCAACACCCCAATTTCACCTCTGGACAGATTGGCCAAATGGAAATTTAATAGAGACATAATGCAATTAACTGATGTTATGGCTCAAATGGACTTAATCGATATGTACAGAAAATTCCACCCAAACAAAAAAGAATATACCTTCTTCTCAGCACCACAAGGAACCTTCTCTAAAATCAACCACATACTTGGCCACAAAGCAGATCTCAACAGATACAAAACATTCGGAATAACCTCCTGTGTTCTGTCGGACCACCATGATTTAAAGTTAGTTTTCAAAAACAGAAAAAAACTACAGAAATCCTACAATCTCTTGAAAACTAAATAAAGCTCAACTGAATCACCCATGGGTTAAGTAAGAAATAAAGAAAGAAATTAAACACTTCCTATACCCAAACTTATGGGATACTATGAAAGCAGTGCTAAGAGGGAAAATCATTGCACAGAATGCCCACATAAAGAAGCTGGAGAAATCTCATGCAAGGGACTTGGCAGCACACCTAAAAGCCCTTGAACAGGAAGAAGCAAAGTCTCCCAGGAGTAACAGACCCCAGGAAATTATCAAATTGAGAGTTAAAATCAATAAAATAGAAATAAAGAGAACAATACAAAGGATTAATGAAACAAAGAGTTGGTTCTTTGAAAAGATCAATAAGATAGACATGGCCATATCCAAACTAACCAAAAGACAGAGAGAGAGCATCCAAATTAACAAAATCAGAAATGAAAAGGGGGAAATAACAGCAGAAAATGATGAAATCCAGAGAATCATCAGGTCATACTTCAATAACCCCTACTCCACAAAACTTGAAAATCTAAAAGAAATGGATAATTTTCTGGATAGGTACCACACAACTAAGTTGAATCAAGACCAGATAAACCATTTAAATAGTTCAATAACACCTAAGGAAATAGATTCAGTCATTCAAAGTCTCCCAACCAAAATAAAGCCCTGGACCTAATGGTTTCACTGCAGAATTCCATCAGATCTTCAAAGAAGACTTAATACCAATACTCTTTAAATTATTTCACACAATAGAAGCACAAGGTATATTGCCAAACCCCTTCTCCAAGGCTACAATTACCCTGATTCCTAAACCAAACAGAGATGCAACAAAGAAAGAGAACTACAGACCGATCTCCCTCATGAACATTGATGCAAAAATAATCAATAAAATTCTGGCAAACAGACTCCAAGAATACATCAAAACAATTGTCCACCATGATCAAGTAGGCTTCATCCTAGGGATGCAAGGGTGGTTCAACATACTAAAGTCCATCAATGTAATACACCATATAAACAAACTCAAAGAAAAAAAACACATGGTCATCACACTGCATGCAGAAAAGGCATTTGACAAAATCCAACACGCCTTCATGATAAAGGTCTTGGAGAGATCAGGAATACAGGGAACATACCTAAACATAATAAATGCAATCTACAGCAAGCCAACAACTAACATCAAATTAAATGGAGAGAAACTTAAAGCAATACCACTAAAATCAGGAACAAGGAAAGTCTGTCCCCTCTCCCCATACTTATTCAATATAGTACTTGAGGTTCTAGCCAGAGCTATAAGACAAAATAAAGATATTAAGGGGATACAAATTGGAAAGGAAGAAGTCAAGCTCTCCCAATTTGGAGATGACAAGTTAGTATATATAAGTGACCCAAAAAATCAACCAAGAGACTGATAGAGCTAATAAAAACCTTCAGCAACTTTGCAGGATACAGGATCAACTCAAAAAAAATCAGTAGCCCTCCTATATACAAAAGACAAACAGGCTGAGAAGGAAATCAGAGATACATCACCCTTTAAAATAGCCACAAATGCTATAAAATACCTTGGGGTTACTCTAACTAAGGATGAGAAGGACTTATATGACAAGAACTTTAATTCCCAGAAAAGGGAAATTGAAGAAGATGTTGGAAAATGGAAAGATCTACCATGCACATGGATAGGCAGGATTAACATAGTAAAAATGGCGATCTTAACAAAAGCAATCTACAGATTCAATGCAATTACCAACACAATTCTTCAAAGATCTGGGAAGAAAAATTCTCAACTTCATATGAAAAAACAAAAAAACCCAGGATACCCAAAAGAATCCTGTACTATAAAACAACCTCTGGAGGCATCAAAATTCCCGACCTCAAGCTCTACTGTACAGCTACCATAATAAAAACAGCTTGGTACTGGCATAAAAACCAACACATGGACCAATGGAATCGAATTGAAGACTCTGACATTAACCTGCACACCCATGAACATATAATTTTTGACAAAGGAGCCAAAACTGTACAATGGAAAAAAGAAAGCATCTTCCACAAATAATCCTGGCATAACTGGATGTCAATGTATAGAAGGCTGCAAATAAATCCATATCTGTCACCATGCACAAAACTTAAATCCAAGTGGATCAAAGGCCTCAACATAAATCCAGTTACTCTGAACCTGATAGAAGAGAAAGTAGGAAGTACTCTTGAATGCATTGGCACAGAAGATCACTGTCTAAATATAACACCAGTAGCACAGACACTGAGAGAAATAATCAATCAATGGGACCTGTTTAATCTGAGAGCCTTTTGTAGAGCAAAGGACATGGTCAACAAGACAAAGTGACAGTCTACAGAATGGGAAAAGGTCTTCACCAACCCCACATCTGACAGAGGGCTGATATCCGGCATATATAAAGACCTCAAGAAATTAGACACCAAAATGCCCGACAGTCCAATTAAGAAATGGGCTATAAAACTAGACAGAGAATTCTCAACAGAGGAAGTTCAAATGGCTGAAAGATAATTAAGGAATTGCTCAACATCCCTAATTATCTGGGAAATGCAAATCAAAACAACTCTGACATACCCCCTTACACCTGACAGAATGGCCAAGATTAAAAACACAGAAGAAGACAGATTATGCTGGAGAGGATGTGGAGCAAGGGGAACTCTCCTCCAAAGGCTCCTGGGAATGCAAGCTTGTCCAGCCACTTTGGAAATCTATATGGCGCTTCCTTAGAAAAATGGGAATCAATCTCCCCCAAGACCCAGATATAGCACTCTTGGGCATATACCCTAGGAATTCTCAATCATTCCACAAGGGCATTTGCTCAGCTATGTTCGTATCAGCTTTGTTTGTAATAGCCAGAAGATCGAAACAACCTAGATGCCCTTCAACTGAAAAATGGATAAAGAAAATATGGTACATATACACAATGGAGTACTACTCAGCAGAGAAAAACAATGGCATCATGAGGTTGGCAGGAAAATGTATAGATCTAGAAAAAAATCATCCTGAGTGAGGTAAACCAGACTCAGAAGGACAAACATGGTATGTACTCGTTCATAGGAGGACACTAGATATAAAACAAAGATGACTAGACTGCTATACAACTCCAGGGAGGCTACCTAGAAAACAGGACCCTAGAAAGACCCAAGGATCACCCAATGACAGAGAAATGGATGAGATCTACCTGAAGAACCTGGACAACAGTGGGAATAATGAAGGGCAAATCTGAGGGAAAGAAAGCTTAGGGGAGCAGGAGATCCCAGCTGGATCAAGAACAGAAAGGGAGAATGAGGAATAACAGACCATGATAACTGAAGACCACATGAGAACAGGAATAGGCAGAGTGTTTGAGAGGTCCCCAAAAATTCACAATGATATATCCTCTGTAGTCTGCTGGCAATGGTGGAGAGAATGCCTGATCTGACCTAGTCTGGTGATCAGATGGCCAAATACCCTAACAGTCGTCTTGGAACTCTCATTCAATAACTGATGGAAATGGATGCAGTGATCCTCAGCCATGCCCCAGGTGGAGCTCCAGGTTTCCAACTGTTGAGAAAGAGGAGGGTCTACAAGAGCATAAATTGTTGATTCCAAGATTGCAAAAAGCACAGTGCCAAATCGCCAAACGAATGGAAGCACATGAATTATGATCCAAAGCCTGTGGAGCCCCCAGCTGGTTCAGGCCCTCTGGATAAGTGAGACCTTTGAATAGCTCGATCTGTTTGGGTGACACCCAGGCTGTGAGAACAGGACCTGCCCTTAGTGCATGAGCTGGATGTTTGAAACCTTGGGCTTACACAGGGTCACTTTGCTCACTCCTGAAGGAGGTGACAGGACCTGCCTGTACAGAATCCACCCATTTAAATGAATCCCCAGGGATGCCTTGATCCTGGAGGACATCAGAATGGAGGGGTGGGTCTGGGGGGAAGGTTGGGATGGGTGTGGGAGGGGGGAGGACTGGGGAACCCATGGCTGATGTATAAAATTTAAAACACATAATAATAAAGAAAAAAAGAGATAACAATGAACTATAAAAGAAAGAAAGAAAGAAAGAAAGAAAGAAAGAAAGAAAGAAAAAGAAAGAAAGCACTGCTTTGTAGATGAACTCTATTTTTAGTGGTAGCACAAGCCTGGCCAGTTGGTCTCCTAATCCTGCCACCATCCATGGCCGGTCATAATGGACCCATCTCCTGGAATGAGGAAGTGTGACCTGCTGCTTCTTGCTCGGGCTGCTGTCCTCTCTTTGCCATAATGGACCCCTTGGAACTATATGCCAGAAGAAACACTTTCTGGACTTTTATCATGAAAGGGTTTTAGATTTTGTCAAAGGCCGTTTCTATGGCTGATGAGATGATCATGTGGTTGTGTCTTTTCATTAGTTTAAGTGGTGGATTATGCGTATTGATTCACATATGTCAAAACTTCTCCACATATCCATTATGAAGCTAATTTGATCATGGTGAATAATCTCTGTTTCACTGGTTCTTTGTTGTTACAGAATATTATTTTAAGGTGTGTTGTGATGATTATGCTGTGGAACATTTGTTTAATGATACAAAAAAAAGAACTCTAGTTCTTGAATAAACTTGGAATGGTTTTTTAAAAAATTCATTTGTTTCTTACTTTTTATGAAAATAAATTCATTCATTCATTCATTCATTCAGTTAGTTGGTTAGTTGTCTATGAATTTATTTATTTTCATCTGGCCATGCTTTCCTGTCTCTTACCTCCATAGTCTCTCTCCACAATCCCCCCTTTTCTCACTCTCATAACACAAAGCACCATGTGCTAAACAGCCTGCAGTGTTATTTGGAGATAATGGAAACTTCACAAGGTATAGTCTGCTAGTGGGAACTTGGGACATTTAGGATGAATAACTGAAGAAAAATTAGTATCCTGGCCTCTGCCCCTCTCCTTGCTTTGTTTCCTAGAAGACTTAAGATGTATGTGTTCTCTCTTCCCTGATCATTGCCAGAGTCCCAGAGAACAATGAAGGAAAATTCCTGTCTAATGAAAATTTTAATCCATATGTTACAACTCACAATAAGCTATCCACTTTACTTTTGACAGTACAGACTTTCAACCTAGATTTTTAATTAACCAAACTAATATTTTGGCCTCTTTCAGTAAATTTAATTTTCTCCCCTTTAATTACACAACAGGAGAGAGTTGAACCAAATACTTATTTAGGAACACATGTAGATAATGTACATTAACATTATAAATATAAAAGATAAGTAGTGATAGACTAGAGATGAAGGCACTTGCTACCAAGCCTGAAAACTTGGCTTGAGAACCAAGATCCAATTGGAAGGAGAGAATCAACTCCTGCCTGAAGTCCTATGACACACAGATATCCCCCATGATATTCTCCCTAAGTACATAACAGAAATAAATAAAAACAGATCAAAATGTAATAACTAAAATAGTATAATCCTTACTATTTCTAATTTTATATACTACCTTACAGAACAAGAACCTCTATATATCAATTCCTGAAGAATATCAAGAGTCTGGCTTATGAAAGACAGAGCTTAGGGATACAGTAATGGACATCCAATCCTCCTATCTTGCATGTAATTTCAACAATAATGAATAGAATTGCATCCCATTTTTTATTATGATACAAATCATATATTTTGTGTGAAACAGAAAAAAACAATATTTTTATTTAAAACAGGTTGATTATAAATGTGATTTCTTTCTAAAGAAAAAAGGGGACATGATATAGATATAATAGGATGAAAGGTAGATTAAGGAACTTACTTCTAAAGAGCAACAACTTGTATAAAACATTTTACATTAGTATAGATTTTAGTCTATTGATACAAACTTAAAGTTAATTTTGTTGTGTGGTGGGTATTGTGTTCCCTGAAATATTGTGTGTTCCCTGAAATAAACACATCTGGGGTCAGAGAGCAGACAGCCACTAGAACAAAGCCAAAAATTGTGGCTAGAAAATGGGAAGAGTAAGCCATAACAGAAGTTGGGCAGCGGTGGTGCACGCCTTTAATCCTAGCACTTGGGAGGCAGTGCTAGCCAGATCTCTAAGTTCAAGGCCACTTTAGAAACAGCTAAGCATGTTGACCCACACCTTTAATCCCAGAAACCCAACCTTTAATACCAGGGAGTTGGGGCAGAAAGAGAAAGGTATATAAGGCATGAGGACCAGGAACTAAAGGAGTAAACATGTAGTTAGTTTAGCATTTGGTTGGGTAAGCGTTCAGGCTTTGGAGCAACACAGTTCAGCTGAGATTCATGTGGAGGAAGACTCAGAAGCTTTCAGCCTGAGGAAACAGGACCACCTGAGGAATTAGCAAGGTGAGGTAGCTGTGGCTTATTCTGCTTCTCTGATCTTCCAGCATTCACCCCAATAACTGGCCTCAGGTTTGTTTTTATTAACAAGTACCTTGAAGATCATACTACATTGTTATACTGTGTGAATATTTCTACTTGTGTTTAAGGTATTATGTTTGTAAAGCTCATTTTACATTGAAATGGATAATTAAAAAGAGATTAATAATTAGTCACCTATGATAATCATACTCGTAGCCATGTTAGCTAAGTATTCTAGATATACATAGAGATATTTCAGATAGATAGGTAATCTTCAAATACCTCAATGACCTACAGAATATGGCATTTAAAATACTTTCAAAATTTAGACTTTCTGGACAGTGAGACATGTCTGCTCCTTACAGTACTGATTTACTTCATAGAGGAGGATGGGCATTGAAGACACTTCATATGGAATTTATCTTCACCTTGGCAAAAATAGCCATTTGGGCAAGAAACTTTTCTTGCCTGGACTGCTTAATCAACTGTACATACAGGACCCATAGAAAGGTGACCACTGAACTTGGCCTCACAAAATGGTCCTTCAGGTTCCTGCTTCACAGAGGAAACTGCCAGACATTCTACAGGACACTGAAAAAAGTGACCAAGAGACTCTAGCCCTCTGGGCTGAATACAAATGCCCCAACTTTACAAAATAACATTAGGTGACTGTCCAGACTGCCAGCTGGATCTGTCTACCATGAAATACTCGTGAAAGTTGCTTGCATCCTTATCCTGGTTCTCAAGTAATATTATATCCATCTGAGGTCTTTGATGTGGTTGAAGACTAGATAGTTATAATTTTCTCAGTTATGATAAAAGATAAATTAGATATAAAACCTTGGACTCACAAATATAAGATCAATAGGAAATCTTCTTTAATATTGTAACTGTAATTCTTGCTTGATAATTGTTTTGTTATATGTAATTTTACTATGTAAAAGTTAAAAACTTCCTTAAGAAAAAAGAAAAGGGGAAGTGCTGTGGATATCACTCTGTGTAAATAAAATTCTGATTGGCCAGTGGCCAGGCAGGAAGTATAGGTGGGACAAGAGAGAAGAGAATTCTAGGAGGTGGAAGGCTGGGGCAAAGAGACACTGCCAGCCACCGCCATGACAGTGGAGATGTAAAGGTACAGGTAAGCCACGAACCAAGTGGCAAAGTATAGATTAATAGAAATGGGTTAATTTAAGATAGAAGAACTAGATAACAAGAAGCATGCCACAGCCATACAGTTTGTATGTAATATAAGTCTCTGTGTGCTTACTTGGTTGGGTCTGAGCAACTGTGGGACTGGCAGGTGAGAGAGATTTGTCCTGACTATGGGCCAGGCAGGAAAACTCCAACTACATATATTTTCAAATATTCAAAAATGTTTCAAATATGTCAATGGTTTCATTTGCTTTAATATACTTTATTAACCATTTATTTCCCCATTAGTTATAATCATAATTTATTTCTGAACAACATACACAACCTAAAGAGAAAGTCTACTTGGATCAAATGTACTTTCATCTTAAATACACATATAACCCCTTTTTTGGTCTTAAAATGTTTAATACATTTAACTAAAATATAATTTTATCACCTCTTCTTTTCCCTTCCCAACCCCAAACTCTTTCAGGTTTCTTCTACTAAAAGCTTTTTGGCTGTACATCCCCAAAACCTTAATCTTGAGTCTGGGGAAGGCCCTTACAAATGGTGGGATTTCTAATTTTATGACTATCAAATGAATCTACATATACCATGCTCTTGTAGCCCATCGTTTTATTGTTCAAACTAAGACAATTCTTTCCCTCTGATCTCTCTGTTGTTCTCTCTTTGTTCTACCTTAGTTCTATTGTATCTCTAAATATACAGCTTCTATTCCGCTCTCAGTCTCAGGTCCTCTTTTATCTGACTATCCTTACATTTCTACAGGATACTCTTTGCAATCCTGAGAAAAGTTTCAAAACCTACAAGGCCATAGCACATTCCTAGAATAGTCTATAAGAAACAGGTCCATTAACATAATAACACAAGATCCCAAAGTCTTAGGACCAGAGGGAGATGGCACAGGGGCCAGTGCGACAAACTGTGAGATAGAGCTTTTTATCAACAGACTTGGCAATTGTAGATTTGACAGGGTTTTCTTAGGATGTTTGTGTTAGTAGCCTTGCTAAAACACCTGCTACTCAGACCTTGCTCATAACCATAAAGTTTTAAACTTATGATCTATCTACATAGGCTTTCAGTCTATTTTAAACTTGCTCTGTGGTAAAAATAAGCTAAATGTGTGCAGTTTGAAGAAGAGAATATTAGACAGAGAAGAGAATATTTTCTGCATTAGTCTGAGCAAAAGGAACAAAGCAGGCTTTAAATGATACAGCATCATGTAAGAATGGATATGGCCATGAAGGATGTCCTTGTATATTTCTATATATATAAACTATACAGGAAAATGAAAGGTCATTTTCCTGACTACCCACAGATATATGTGCCCCTAAGACTGACTTGTAACCATGAGATTGTAGCTGGAGATTTCTCCAGTCTTGCCAGGGCCTGCAGCCACTCAGACCCAAGTAAACACATATAAACTTTTATTATTTGTATACTGTATTCCATGGCAGGCTTCTTGCTGTCTAGTTCTTATATCTTAAATTAACCCATTTCTATTCTATAAGTTTCCACGTGGCTTGTGGTTTACTGGTATTTTACATCTTACTTCTCATGGCGGAAGTAGCTGGCAGCATCTCCTGACTCAGCCTTCCACTTCCCAGAAGTCTCCTCTCTCCTTATCCCACTTACACTATACTTTCTGGCTGGCTACTGGCCCATCAGCATTTTATTTATCAATAAAACAATCAGAGCAATGCCTTCACAATTATACAGAAAGACATTCCCAGCACTTCCTTGTTTCCTTTTTTTCCCCAAAGGAAAGTTTTAATTATAACATTGTAAAATCACACATAGCAAAACAATTATCAAATGAGAATTATAGTTACAATATTTAGTCATTTTATAATATCTAGTCTATTTATATTTGGCAAAATTAAAGAAGTTAACCTATCTATTCCATATTTGTGAGTCTAAGGTCTCATATCTAACTTATCTTTTATCATAACTAAGGAAATTATAACTATCTAGTCTTCAACTACATCAAAGACCTCAGAAGGATATAACATTACCCAAGAAATTGGAGAAGGACAAAAGTAGCTTTTGGGAGTCTTGCAAAAGTAGACAGAAACAGCTGGTAACCTGGACAGTCATCCAAAGTTCTTTTGTAAATTTGAGGCATCTGTCTTCAGCCCAAAGGTCTAGAGTCCCTCTGTTCCTTCTCTCTGTGTCCTGTAGACTGTCTGGCAGTTTCCTTTGCAAAGCAGGAACCTGAAGGACCATTTTGACATGAAAAACTCAGTGGTCACCTTCCTGTGGGTCCTACATCTCCAGTTGATCAAACAATCTAGGCAAGAACAATTACTTGCCCCAAATAGCTATTTTTTGTCAAAAAGAAGATAAACTGACTGTAGAGTGTCTTTGACGTCTGTCCTCCTCTCTGAAGTAAATTGGTGCTACCAGGAGCAGACATGTCTCACTGCCCTGAAAGTCTAAATTCTTAAAATGTCTAAAATGCTATATTCTGTAGGTCTTTGAAGTGTTTGAATATCACCTACCTAATTATATCATTGTATACCTAGAAAACTTAAGACTATAAATTTGACTATCATAGAAGACTAATTATTAATCTATATTTTTAAATTATCCATTACAATCTAAATGAGTTACAATCTAAATGAGTTACATTATCTCAAAGGAGAATAACAATATGGAAACACTGTAATAAGATTAAGTTTAAACTTATATCAATAAACTAAAATCTAAAGCAATGTAAAAGATTTCTAAGCAAGTTGTCACTCTTTAAATGTAAGTTCAGTAATCTACCCTTTCATCCTCTCCTATCTAAACTATCCCCTTTTATTCTTTTGAAAGATATTGACTATGACCAATAACAATTTGTAACCAACAACCTAAACAAAGACAAACATCCATAAACTATTTATTGGGGAATGTGGATATAGTTTTCCAGGCTACTTCCTGCTGATTAAGGGTGCTGTATTCTTATGGCCATTCAGAGAAATTAAGAATTATGTTTAAGTCTTGAATGGAATAGTCTGTGAGGCTGTATTGTCTGAGCCAGTTGCCTTGAAACCATTTTGGATGTTGTATCATCTGGGCCATGGAGTTATTGGAGAACTTTCAGGGAGTCTTGGCTCGTCAAACCTGATGTATCTTAATCTGGAACAAATCTATAGCCTCTTGCTTTCTGTGAAAAACAAAAGCAGATCCTTCTTTCCAAAGTAAAATATCCTTAGATCCAAATTTTGAAGTCAAGTTACCTTTAACATATACATTTTGGTTTAACTCAACAGCCTTTTCCATCAAATGTCTCTCTGAAGTTAAAAATCCCAAGGACAACATAATCCAGATTCTCTGTGTGATATCGATCTTTATGTGGCTATTTTATATTTATTTTTACTTTCTCTTTAAAGACTTCATTTTTTAAAACTATTTCTATATAACTGTATATATTGCTTTTTGTCTCTCTTGCAAGCCTACATACACTTTTACACACTTTCTAAACTATTCCATCTGATTCTGTCTTATTGTGAACCTCTTGCTTTAAACTACAGCATTTTCTGCCCACCTCAGCTTCCCAATATGGCAGAACTATGTTTACAACCAGAATTAGGAACCATTCTCCCACTGACTCTGGCAAGCAGTGGGTCTATGCTTCCATCAAAGCAGTGTGTAGCCCAAAAACTTTTTTAAATACTACTAAAAGCTAAATCTGTCACACACTGGTCTGTGCGACTTGGAGACACCTTATTCCTGCCATGCTGCTGGTCAAGTGTGCATGCCAGTAACCCACCATAGAGTAGCTCAAACCCCCAGGCTGCACCTAACTTGAGAAAGACAACTAGTAAGCTGTTTTTAGCTCAGTTTTAGAATCTTTTTTCTCAAGTTTTAAGTGGAAAATCTCACCCCACGTTCTGGCACCATGTGTAGCCGGAGATTTCTCCAGTTCTGCCGGGGCCTGCAGCCACTCAGACCCAAGTAAACACACAGGGACTTATATAACTTATAAACTGTATGGCCATGGCAGGTTTCTTGCTATCTAGTTCTTATATATTAACCCATCCCTATTAATCTATAGGTTTCCACATTGTTTGTGGCTTACCGGTATTTTACATCTTATTTCTCATGGTGGTGGCGGTAGCTGGCAGCATCTCCTGACAGGAAGACATTCCCAGTATGAGATTATACACACACACAAACATACAAACATATTATGAATATGTTATTTTTATCAAAATGAATGGTAATGCAGAGACATCATAGCTGTAATTCCTTAAGAGTTTACAATAAGAAACAGCCAATTCATTCAAAGAGCAGTAACTCCAACATGCCTTGAGTGATACCTTAGCTCTCTAGCAGAACTGTAGGCTCTGAGAAGTTGACTTATAGAACACTAGATGTCACCTGCTGAATACTCCTATGGCCCTTTAAACCAGAAGCTCCCAATACTCCTCTCTTTGACTCCTTCCATGCACTATCTTTCAGAAATTGGTAGTTTCTTCATCCCCAATTACTAGTGTTACATGTATGTATATACACAAGTATATAAATATAAGTGTCTCTGTCTATTTTGGGAGTTTCTATGTATATGACTCCAAAGTTGATAACTTTCTTTTAGACAACCAATTAGGGGGTTTGTCCCTGGAAGAAGCTAACCCTCCCTCTTTCTGTAGTTATCAGTAGTCCATAGTTCCTTGTCCAGTTGTGTGACTGCATGAGATCTCCCTTTCACTTTTACATGTCTATTGATAATATCATTGTTCAGGACCTTCTTATAGAGCTATTTTTGAGAGACAAAACCTCACAGCCATCTTCCGGGTCTTGCGGCTCTTACAACCTTCTGTCCCCCTCTTCTGAGATGTTCCTTGACCCTTAGAAGCAAGAACTAGGTTCTCCACAAAATGTTGATGTCTGAATTGTGTCCAGTTGTGGTTTGTCTGTGATGGTTTCATATGAAGCTTATTTGATAGGGTGTATTTATGTGTCTAAAGATAAGACTTTGAATGGGATTAGTATGATATAACAAGGTGCCAGTAGTAGTGTGACAAAAGTTTTCCTGGGGATATATGAAAGACATGTCTATTTATCCCAGATAGGTCTTCTATGACACATCTAATTATGGTTATGACCAAATAACAACTTGGTGAACTTTGTTTTTTAATTGGGGTTCTTTACATAATTATGAGTTAGTGGCTATTTATGGGAGCAAAAATGATTCAATGACAGCTGCATCATGATAACCTGCCACAGCATGGGTGACAACTAACAAGATCTAGACACCTATAACACAAGGCACAGCCTTCATGTGGCTCAACGTATTATAGTATTCTTTCCAAGTGGCTCAGGTGGGCCAAACCTTCTCCATTCAACTCTGCTGGTCTTTGTTTCTGACAAGAGTTGGTCTGATTTCAACAGTCTTCTGTGCATCTTGTCATTCCAAGAAAGACTCTCAGCTTATATTGCTTACTCTGAAAGGGAGAAACCTAATGAATCTTAACAGTGTCTTGGAGATTCTAAAGCAGTTTTGAGTTGTTTAACTTCCTTCTTCTTGTAGCCTGAATTAAACCCCTCCCCATTGGGAGTAGTGACAATATTATGAGATATGTGTGGTCTTGTTGGAGTAGGTGTGTCTGAGTTGGAGGAAGAATGTCACTGGGGGTATGCTTTGAGGTTTCAGATGCTCAAGCCAGGCCCCATGTGTCTTTTTCTTCTGGCTACATGCCAATCCACACTTGGCACTCTCAGCTCCTTCTCGAACACTGTGTCTGCCTATGGGAAAGGTAACATTTATGCATAGGTCAAGAAAGCTCACTCATTTTTCCATGTTAAAGAAAAAAAGAGTTCAATAAAAACACAGGTTGTTAATGGTGATTTGTAGAAATAGAGAACACAAGGGGGAATTTTAACAATTCGGTACTAGCATTAATGATATATGTTGGTTTGTAACTAAATTTGGGCAGTGTTTTTCTGTTGTCTTTCTACTCTGGAAGTTAATCTTTGGTCTTCTGGATATTTTACAGAAAATAAAAGCATTATTTCAACCCAAGACCTCACTGGGTGAGAAGGTTCCCATCTTGTATGTGGCCTGTGTCATTGAGGTCATTCATTCCTCCTGCTCTCTACACAGTCCTGTGATAAGCAGAAATTCTGACTCCTATACACTGTGATCTTCTGCCCTGAATTATGAGCAGAATTAGTCAAGTCCACAACTTTATCACTCCAGGTTTGTCTTCCAGAACAGGATATATAACAAAATTTATAATTCTTCTCCTAAGCCAGCTCTCTTTACTCATGTTTATTTCAAAATTTGTCTCCCTCATGTACTCCACTCTTTCCTTTCCTCTCATGCCTTCTTGCTTTGTTTATGACACTTGACTTCATTTCCTCTGCATCATCAATGAACCTTTCCATACTCTGTGGTCCTTCAGAGTGATAAAAGTCTCATCACACAGCCTGAAAAGTCCTGATAACAACAGAGGAAGGTGAATATGCATCTGAGTTCTCTGACTGGATATTCCAGTTCTTCTGTGGTGACTTCACATCTCAATTACATGATATGGAGCTTTTCAATTTTTTTTGTGTTTTGTTTTGTTGAGACAAGTTTCTCCATGTAGTTTTGGTAGCTATCCTGGATCTCACTCTGTCGACCAGGCTGGCCTCAAACTCACAGATATCCACCTGACTCTGCCTCCTAAGAGCTGGGATTAAAGGTTTGAGCCACTGCTGCCAGATATTTGAGCTTTCCAAATTTAATAATGGAAAAAAATTAACAACATATTGATCAAGTTTCACCTTTTTAAAAATCTTCATATTCAGCAACATTTTGGGAAGGGAGGATATCTAGATGTTATTTTCTCTGTACTTAGCAAAGAGCTGTCAACACTTTCTATTTCTATTCTAATTCACAGAAGATAAATATCACATATTCCTTTAAAATATAATTTGAAATTATATTTACCAAGAATATTAATTATTCTTTGTGTTTTTGGACTCATATTCTTACCACTATATTGATTGCCAAAGTGGCTGTACAAGTTTTCATTCCCACTAGAAAGATACATTTTAATATAACCTAGGAATGTAAATACGTTGTGGGTATGCTGTACATTGTTTGACAAGCTAGGAACAAAATCCAACTTATCTGGTTCTGTTATGCTTTGAATCAAGACCATGACAGAATGACCTGACAGTGGGGATCTTCTTCCTGTCACAGACTGTACTAAGAATGTCAGGAAAGTCAGCCTTGCTTTGCTATTGTGTCTTTACTGAATTCTCTGGAATCATGGAGAAGCCCAAAGACCTAATTGTAAAACCCCTGTCCTGGACCAACTTTATCATTTTCTGTAAATGAATCCTGCAGACAATGGCTGCATTTAGTCAGACTTACTATCTAGATTATAGTTCATGTAAATTTCCCTTATATGTTCATAGAGTGGCCAGAGGTGTTTCCCTTAGCTCCACATCTCTGTTGAGGATCTTTCAGGCCATCACCATCAGCCCTAGTAATTCCAAGTGGTCACCATTCAAGGACAGAACACCCAGGATCATTAGCCCTTCCCTGGGCCTTGGTTGGGTACTCCAGCCATTTTTTATGTCTGCATTCCAGTGTACACATATGACATTTGAGATGGAAGAAATGCTGCTAGGATAAAAGATTATTGATACCATTCAGTTATTGATACTGGAAGACTTATTGTCAAACATCTTTTAATCCTATTTGCCTTATGTGATGTTATCTTTGGGAGACTTATGATGTGGGCCAGTGGTTATGAGGGGTTAATCCTGCTCAAACACAAGCAGATTGTCCAACACATCCATAATCACTGTCTCCTAGGTCATCACCTGTGACCACAGTTACCCAAAGCATCCTCACCTTAGTGAACAGCTTTGTGTTCTTCCATGTAACCTCTATTGTCTTTACATCTTATCTGTCTGTCCAAGAAGGAACCAGTAGGTCACTATACATTGCTTCTGTAGCTATGGGTACATGCTTCCCTGCAGTGTGCCCTTTCATGCTCATGCGATACAACAACCCTATTTTCAGTCTCTGTTGTACCTGTTCTCACCAGGCAATACATTGTACTTGTGTAGCCAGAGAGTTCTAAAAGCTGGGCTGTCTGTATCTCTGTTTCTACGTCTTCTGCTAAGTTCTGTTCTGTGAACACACTGTCAATATGAACCTTAGGAGTAGACAATTAATATCTTTAAAGATTCTTCAAGTGCTGTTTGCAATTAAGCCTGAGACACAGGCAATTCTTGCTGTATGTTGTGAGTGCTAAAAGATCACCACATGCTGTTTCCATGGAGAATATTACACTAGCAGGGATAATTAACCTTTGGGGCTATGTGGGTTGTTATGATTTAAGTGGGCTTCCATGAGGATGGGATGTCAATCAACATCCTCAGAATCCATGCCAAAGTTAACTAGTGCAGGTCTGCACCTAGATCTGCATCATGGATTGGAAAGTTCTGCATCCTGAATTGGAAAGTCAATGTAGGTGTCTGTGAGCAAAAGAGAAAAAATGAAAATTATGAAAAAGTTAAGAACCACTTAGGGATAGTAATGAAGACATGCAAGTGTTGGGCACTGAAAAGAATGTAGACTCAGTACATACTCTATTTCTTAAATATAATTCATAATTCAGAAAAGATTAACCATGAGCTATGAAAACAGGGTTAAAACACAAGTTTCTATAAAGTATCAAATGAAATGTTCAAGTTTGATTTGCAGAATCTGCATACAAAATAATACATGCAGGATACATTTGTAATCAACAGATTGCTAGTTTAAATTAAGATGAAGGACTGAAGAAGACCACAAATGGGTTAGTGGGTAGCACACACATTGTTGTCCCTGTTCTTGAGAGGAAGGAGTGGAAAGATTGTGTATTTGTGTTCAACCTAAGTGACACAGTGAAACTCCTTCACAAATAAAATTTAAAAAAAAATAAAATAAAAATCATGGACTGTTGTGGAGTCTGATCTGAGGAAAACCAGGATACATCATTTAATGAGAACACTTAAGCCTACTACATTAATATAGAATATCTCTGGAGGAGTAACTTCTTTTGTTTTATTTTATGATTATTCTTAGTATAATACATTAACTTCTGAAGTAATGTGAACTGAAACAATGACTTGCTTAGAAGAGAAGGGAATTCTGTCAGCACGTTGCATGGAGCTGGAGAGTACAGCATTTTTGCTTCTATGGTCTCTCAGCTTCCAGAACATTCCATAGAAATTAAACCACTAGCATCAGTCAAAATGTCATGCTCCTTAACCATTCTCCCTTCCCACCCACTTTGATTTAAAGCAGTTTACATTTGTCACTGTAAAAGTTTAATTCACCAATCCCAAATCCTTTTTTAATCAATGTTTATATTTCTTTTCATTTATATCTGAGTTTAGTATGTGGAATGACCAACAATTGTCATGCTTTCAGGTTTGGAACCTAGGTTTTTTAAGTACTCAGTCCAAAATGATGTAAGAACAAAACAGAAAATACCTGGGAGGCACTAAATTTCCAGATAAGACAGATGATCATAGTGTCCAGGATACACTGACCCAATAAAACAGCACATGAAATATAAGAATCAGTAGGAGGAACAGGATGGTGGGGATAACAGGGAGAAGTGAAGGGAGGGACATTGCCCTTGGAATGTAATATAGAAGAGGGATTTTTTAATGATTTGTAAAAATATATCAGAAATACACACTGGTGGAAAAGACATCTTCTATGAATAATCTTGGTCTGTCTGTATGTCTGTTTGTAGAAGAATGCAAACAGATCCATATTCATCATCCTGAACAAATCTCAGGCCCAAATACATCAAAGACCTCAACATAAAAACAGACACTGAACATGATGGAAGAAAATGTAGGGAATAGTATTAAATGGATCCAAACTGAGGACAGTTTCCTAAACAGAACACTGATATCACAGGCACAATTAATAAATGGGACCCCATAAACTTAAAATATATCTGTAAGGCAAAGGATACTGTCAATACAACAAAATGACAGCCTACACATATAACAGATTCCCTTTAGCTCCTCATCCAATAAAGGGTTTAATATTTAAATATATAAAGAATTCAAGAAACTAGACATCAATAAATCAAATAATCCAATTTTAAAATGATGTAGAGGCAGTCCCCAGCAGCCAGCAAGCATATGAGAAACCTACTCCAGGCTGCACCACTACTCCTGCTATCTTGCTACCCCCTGGATTCTGTTCCCCCAAGACTACTCTGCTATCTCACCCACCTGGTAATCATCCCAGTGGGTAGCACGCCCTGCAACCACAGCAGACTACATAGTTTCAGGCACAACCCACACCAGTTGTAAGAACAGGTAAGTGTCTGGCCTCCCTAACTAAAATGAAATGGACATCTGGTGGCTACAGAGAGTAAGAGGCCAACTCAGAAGCCTGTATTGAGTCAGAACCCTGGAGACTGTCCAGTCCTCTGAAACAGGGTAACTAAAAGAAAGCAACTCACCTGTGCAGGTAAGATGCATCTCTGATACTGCAGAATAGGTCAGTGTGACCTACCACCCTTATATGTCTATGAATTTGATGGCAAACCCCTAGATGAAGTCTCAGTGTTCTCTGAGATTAACACCCTAGGCACTGATAACCCTAGGATCTTGTCAAGGGTTGTCTGTGGGACCCCACAGTGACTCAGTTTCTCACTGTGACTCAGCATGAACCTGAAATCCATTATGAAGCAAAAGTGTTCAAAGCTTGTTTGCTCTAACTTCTTTAGAAGCTGTGAGAAAGCTGTGATAAGGCTCCTGGGAAAAGTATAGGAGTTGTGAGAAACTCCTGATTAGCTTTGTAGGAAAGAACTAATTATTTAGCAAATGCCCAATTCTAGGCAGGCTGCTGATGTTAGCAAGTGGCATATGTTTGATTCATGGAAAGGCAAGAATCCTGGGCTGTGCCTTGTTCCACTTTAGCCTTTCAGTTTCTATATAAGCTACCTGTGAAATAAACTCAGGGCTGGCTGGGTTTGATCAGGTTTGACCAGAATACCTACTGGCACTAATTTTATGTTTCCATTTATTATTCTCTCTCTGTTTTTTCCACAGCCTCATGCCCTACTCAGCTACCCCAGGTGACTCATTGGCTGCGTCAAACAGGTATCTACTGTGGGAGTCAATATGAGCCCTAAGAAAGACTTGTTCCCATCAATAAAAAGAAACACTTTTAACAGAATAATGAGCATAACATGGGTTTGGGTGGGGCAGAATAAAAGTGTGGAAGTGACTCTTCATTCTTATTCTAAGAAGGGCAGAGGAAGACCTAGGATGATACCAGACAAAGCTGTATTCTGGAGAAAAGGGACTAAGGGCCAAGGGTGTGGATGCAAATAGACTCTGCCTTCCTGCAGGGTATGTCACCCTAACTTTATGTTATAATTATCCCATAGATGCCTTGAAAATTGCATCTGTGTGCTGGCGAGGAGTCTAAGGGTACAAAAAGATCAATGGGTAAGTAGCAGGCCCTGAGTTGGGATCCCAAGCACTCCCACAATAGGTTTATACACAATGTTCTTCTGGTATGCCATGACAGAAATAATAGGATATCAGAGCCTCAGTAGGTAGCCAGCCTAGCTTAAGTTGAGAGATCTATGTTCATTAAAAGACCCTTTCCCAAACATAACTTTGAAAGTGAATGAGGAAGACTTTGGGCAGCAACCTCTGGCTTCTACAGGAGTGTGCATGCATTATTCTACACAAAGTCTCTCTCTCTCTCTCTCTCTCTCTCTCTCTCTCTCTCTCTCTCTCTCACACACACACACACACACACACACACACACACACACACACATACACACACTTGAGGAAATATCATATAAAACTGAACAGAAGAAGTAAGTTTTAATATGATAATGAAGCTAAAGTCTTGCTGTCTGAAAACTTGCCAACTTGTTTGTCATCCAAACATGATTGTTTTTTGAGTCAAGGCTGGTGGTATATGTCTAATCTCTGATACCAAGATCAAAGGCTGAAAAAACAAAAGTTCAAGACCAGTGTTTGGTACAGTGCACAAAACACTCTCACAAAAACAAGTGATTATTTGTGAGTACTACTCAGTTAAGGACAGAGTGTTTGCAAATAATTTAAATATTGCCAAAACCCCCAGAGTACCTATAATGTATTAGACCCTCACTGCTTAATCAATACATTATCATCAGTGAGTTTTAAACATGCTCACAGTTGTACAAACTTCATCAAGCAATGAGAGAAATTGGCTACAGTGATGACTCATCCATTAAGGACACTGGCTGCTCCTCTAGAGGATCATGCTTAGATTCCCAGCACCTATTCTGAGACTAACTCTCCTCTGTAACTCCAATTTCAGGGGGATCTCATGCTGGCTTTTGAACTATGCAGGAACTCCATCCATATGGTGCACAGAAATACATTCAGGCAAAACAAGAATACACATAATTGAAAATAATAAATCTTTTTAATTTAGGGAAAGAAATGGGAAAGAAGGAGAATATAGTAACTCAAGGCTTTAATCCCAGTGATCAGAGGTTGAAGGTGGAAGACAGACTTGAGTTCAAAGCCAGTCTGAGTTACATAGAGAGTTCTAAGCCATGTTAGGCTACAGAATGAGACCCTATTTCAGGGAAAAATTAAAATTACAAACAAAAACATGCTTGTATTCACAGAGGTTATATTCAATAAAAAGAGAGATTTGATCAACAAACTAAGTGAGTATTGTCACATACCACCAGGTCTGATGACTTGAATTATATCCCGAGGAGCCACATCCTAGAGGGAGAGACCTGAATAAGGTGAGTTTGATACTGATATACATGTGACCACACCGATGGACTAAGTGATTTAAAAAAAAAAGGTTGTTCATGTAGATCTCATCTACTTCTCTGTCATTGGGTGATTGATCCCTGTGTCTTTCCTAGGGTCCTGTTTTCTAGGAAGCCTCCCTGGAGTTGTGTGGCAGTCTAGTCATCTTTGTTTTACATCTAGTATCCTCCTATGAGTGAGTACATACCAAGTTTGTCCTTCTGAGTCTGGATTACCTCAGTCAGGATGATTTTTTCTAGATCCTTCCATTTGCCTGCAAACCTCATGAAGTCATTGTTTTTCTCTGCTGAGTAGCACTCTATTGTTCAGTTGAAGTGCATCTGGGTTGTTTCCAGGTTATGGCTATCACAAACAATGCTGATATGAACATAGCAAAGCAAATGCCCTTGTGGTATGATTGAGCATTCCTTGGGTATATGCCCAAGAGTGCTACAGCTGGGTCTTGGGGGAGATGGATTCCCAATTTTCTAAGGAAGCACCAGCCATATTGATTTCCAAAATGGCTTTACAAGCTTGCATTACCACCAGTATTGGAGGAAAGTTCCCCTTGCTCCACATCCTCTCTAGCATAAGCTGTCTTCTGTGTTTTTTATCTTAGCCATTCTGATGGGTGTAAGGTGGTATCTCAGAGTCATTTTGATTTGCATTTCCCAGATAATTTGGAATATTGAGCAATCCCTTAAATGTCTTTCAACCATTTGAAATTCCTCTGTTGAGAATTCTGTGTTTTGTTCTATAGCCCATTTCTTAATTGGACTGTTGGGCATTTTGATGTCTAATTTCTTGAGTTCTTTATATATTCTGGATATCAGCCTTCTGTCTTTCACTGTCTGAGCTTGGCATTCCTGAATCTTGATCTGTAGACCATCTGTAGCTCAGAGATTCACCAAAACCCATTCCCACAATAACACACTTCCTCCAACAACCCCATACCAACTTCAGTGAAGCCAAACATCTTAATAGTGCTACTCCCTATGAGATTTTGGTAGCCAATTACATTCAGTCTGCCACATTCCACCACCTAACCACTGAAGACTGTAATAATATCATAATGAAAATTGCATTTAGTACAATTCTAAAGTCCCCATGATCACAGTTTCAACAATATTTAAAAGTTCCATGTTCAAAATCTCTTCTGAGATTCATGCAATCTCTTAACTGTAATCCCCTATAAAATCTAAATAAAATAAACAGATCACAATATTATAACACATTATATGCATTACTATTCCAGAACATAGAGAAGTGAGCATAGTGAGGAAATATTGGACTAAAGGTAGACGAAAAACCATCTGGACAATCTCCAAATCATGAAACTCCATGTCTGATGTCAAAATACTCTTCAGATTTCCAATATTGTTCAGCATTTTTTACTGCAACAGACTTCTTAATTTTGGGCTGGTTACACTCCTGTTAGAAGCTATCCTTGGCATGTATTCTATGGCCCTGGCATCTGTAACATCTTAGGGTTGCCAAAACTATCCAGGCTTCATCTTCATAGCTCTGCCCAAAGGCCTCTCTGATCCTCCATTCTGGGACATCTATGGCCTCAGTGATTTTGTTCCATAACTCCTATGTTTTATCCTGAAATCTAACCAGATCTATGTGGACAAGCCTGCCAAATTCTTCTCCTTGCCATGGCTCAACATGGCCCCCTCATTCAATTACATCATTTCCAGCTCTCTGTCTTTCACTGTCTGAGCTTGGCACTCCTGAATCTTGATCTGCAGACCATCTGTAGCTCAGAGATTCACCAGCTTCTGACTTCCCAAGTGTGGAAACTAAAGGGGAGTCTAACCACACTCAGCTCTAAAACAGTTTCTTTCCACAAATTGACAACATGCTGGGGAGACTCTTACAGTTTCTTTCCACAAATTGACAACATGCTGCTGAGATCACAACACCCTTTGTTCAATTTCTGAATCCATTTAACTCCCTGAACATTGGATTTAGCTCCATCCCACTTCCTGGTGGTCTTGTTCTCCTAAAATTTTACTTTTTATAATGTATCCTGCTCAGCTTGCTCCTTTCCTTTACATATCTTCATTAGAATTTCCATTAATTTCCACACAATGGAGTCTATACTAGGAGGTTTTGAGATTTCTTCTGCCAACAGAATTACTCCAAAACTCTTCAATTATATCTCAGGCAGACTCTAAAACAAGGGCAAAACGCAGCAACATTCCATAACAAAATATTACTAGTGATCACTGGGAAACATACTAAATTTTCTTCTCTTCTGAAAATTCTTGGGTGAGCCCTAGATAGCAAATCACACTCAGCACCACTGTATTTCATGTTGCTAGTACAGCTAATTAAGCAGCACTTAAAATGTTCAACTACTTTTCTACTCTCAGACCAAAAGTCCATATTACTCCTAATAAATACATGAACAGGCAATTCACAACAATACCCCATTCCTCATACCAACTTCTGTCTTAATAAAAGTTTTACTGCTCATAAGAGATGCCATGATCATAACAACCTTACAAAGTTGTAGTTGCTTGCTTACAGTTTCAGAGGTTCAGTCCATTATCACCATGGTAGGGAGCAGGGCAGGATTCAGGCATATGTAGAGCTGGAGGAATAGCTGAGAGTCCTATATTTTTCAGGCAACAGGAATTTGACTGACTCACTTTACAGAATTCTATGCATAGGAAACCTCACAGGCCAGCCCCACAGTGACACACTTCCTCCAACAATGCCATAACCACTCCAATAAAGCCACACTTCCTAATAGTGCCAATCCCTTTGAGATTATTGGAGTAATTTTCCTTCAAAATACCACATACCACTCATGGGCATATAACCAGAAGATACTTCATCCAACCACAGAGATGCTTCTGCAACCAAATTCATTACTGCTCTATATTTAGTAGAAACAAATTTGAAGAAATAAATCTTAGATTTCCCTCAACAGAGGAAAGGATAAAGAAAATATGTTGTATTTACCCAATTCAATATTATTCAGCCAAGGAAAAGATGAAATCAGGTAAATCACAGGTAAATGAAATGGTACTACAAAAATTCATCCTGAGTGAGAAAGAAGATATGGTTTATAGTATTTTTAATGAGGATATTACCTTTGAATCCAATTAAACAAAGGCTGCAATGCATAAATACACAGAGATTAGGTATTGTATAACCTAATGGATCAAAAGGTAAAGATATACTTCATTAAGAAATAGATATATAATAGATCATTAGGAATGGATAGGGATATGGGACATGAGGCCCAAGTTTGGTTAGAGAAAGATGAACAGAGCATGGGGGAATACAGGGAAAGTCAGCTGAATTTAGGGGCGATTTGGGGGAAATGTTTTATATACTTGAAGATGAAGTAAGTGAAATAATAATAGAGAAGACAGAGACCCACCTGAACACACTTGTAAACAAATGAAGCCTCTTGTGCTATGATTAGATTGCACCTATTTGAGTCTGTGGCCAAAGGGATCTTACAGGAATCCCCAAACGAACCAGGATTGTGCCAAGTATATAGATTTTTCTACAAAAGAATATGATAAGGCCCCACTTATGAAGAGAACACCTACACATCACTTTGAATATGGAGAAGTTGAACTAGTGCTTAAACAGAGCCCTTGCCTTCATGATCTAGTGTTTTTGATACAGGGAGATATGCAGAAGGCTACCAAATGAGAAAGGAAATCACCAAGCCAGCCACAAACTCTTTGATATATAATAATTTTCTGTGTGCAAAATACAGTAGGGTCATGTTGGTACAAAGCTTTGGGTGTAACCAACTAATATGAGAATTACCAAAGGCCAATTCTGCCAGATGGAACCCATATACAACATGTATTTGTATGCTAAGGACCAGAGACTAAAAAGACTTGGGTTCTAGGGTAAAATCTGCTAATATTGTTTTAAAGAGAAGTAGCAATAAAATTATTTATAATGAAATTCTGCTGTAATTGTAGTCCAGTGCCCAGTGCCTTGTTCAATCTTTATCACAGTAGCTTCCCCCTGCAGAAGAAGGAAACAAATACCCAGAGCCAGATATTATGCAGAGAGAGAGAGAGACAGACAGAGAGACAGAGAGAGAGAGACCTTACAGCCCTAAATGGGATGTCTCTAGCATATGCCTTGTCTTGAGGCTCAAGGAACTCTACAAAAGAGGAGGGAGGAAAAATATATGAACCACAGGAGTTAGAACACACTGTAGTCGGAGTTTTCTCCAGTCCTGCTCAGACCTGCAGCCACTCAGAACCAAGTAAACACACAGAGACTTATATTACTTATAAACTATATGGCCATGCCAGGCTTCTTTCTATCTAGTTCTTATATCTTAAATTAACCCATTTCTATTAATCTATAAGTTACCACATGGCTTGTGGCTTACTGCTACTTTACATCTTGCTTCTCATGGCAGTGGTGGCTGGCAGCATCTCCAGACTCAGCCTTCCACTTCCCAGAATTCTGCTCTCTGCTTATCCTGCCTATACTATACTTCCTGCCTGGCTACTGGCCAATCATTTATGAATCAATCATAGAAACTCATTCACAGCATACAGAAAGACATAACCTGGAATTACACTAAGAAAATAGCTTATAGGAACTTGTATAGACTTCAGGGGGATGCACATGAAGTGCAGGGGACTGAACCCTATATTTGTGTATACTTTCAGTTGTATGTTTTTGCTGGATTCCCAAGTATAGGAACAAGTGGGTCTTTGATTCTTATGTCACTTTGTCTGCTTTTTTTCAGTTTGACTTCTCCAAGCACAATATATTACATTAATTTTTTTTCTCATTTTATTTTATTATTGTCCCTTAGAAGCCTGTATTTTTCTAATGAGAGTTACAACAGAACTGGATCCAGAAGGGAGGGGAAGTGAGGAAGTCTGTTAAAAGCATAGGGAAGGGAAATCATAATCCAGATATATTATGTAACAAAAAAATCTGTTTTCAATAAAAGGACTTTTTTTAAATATTAAACTATTATTTTATGAAAATGTAAAAGTTATGCTGATATAATACACATATAGAAACTAAAATGATTTTTTTATGAAGTCATAAAACACTTTAAATAGCTAAGGCAATCCTTAGCAGCTAAAACAACCTGAAAAATCACAAAACTTGACATAAAATTATACTACAGAGCCAAAGTAAAAATGACAACATGGCAATGGCATAAAACCAAACAGTCAAACCTGGAGAACAGAACAGAGAACCTGGACATGAACTATCAAAACTATAGCAACTTCATTTATGAAAATGATTGAAGTAGTAATTTTAAAATTTTTCAACTAAAAAGATCTGTTATTTGCATATATCCATACCAGAATTTTGAAAGTAATTTAAGAGGTGTCTCAAATACTACTCTAATGAGTGAAGGAACAAACAAACAAGGAAAGGCATCTTCCAAATGCTTTGCATGTTCAAAAGAACTCAACAAGATTTCTGTAGAACAGATGCAAGTATTCTTTCAGAAAAGAAAAGCCTAGAAAATTTTCTGGTACTGGTGTAGGGGGAAGTAGTTGTGGATGGACCAGGGTCTCTAGAAGCACAAGTCTATGGCCATTTATGGTCTTTCTTGGAGTTAGAGGGTGGGTCTATGAAGTTGTCTATGAAATCTCTGAGCAATCAAGATGACCTGACAGGATGAAAGCCCCAAGAAGTTCAGTTTGATTTGTTTTACTAGATGGTTAGCCAGCTCATGTGCATGTCAGGTGAGCAATGGGAATAATCTTGTAGCTGCAACTCTCACGGAGGTTGCTAATTCAACCAGCTGACATAACTTGCATATTCGTTTTGGTTAAGCTTAGAAAGACAAGGTACTACCTACTTAAATTTGACCTTCTGAGGGTGATGTTATTTAGAAAACTAAATTTCCCACAGAAATGTCATCATTTGTGAACTTCAAATAAGATTAAATTATTTTTATTCCTGATCCATATCAAGGTAAGCCTGTAGACAATGGAGCAACGATTCATAAGAACAAAGGGTCCAAATGATGGAAAACACAGAGAAGTGAGGGGAGTGATGTTCACCAGCCACCAATTATGATTATTCAAAAGAGCAATTCAGCTTTGAAAGATGGAGGAGAGACTATAAAACATCAGAAAGGTAGACAACAAAATCAGGATGTTCTGGGTGGCTCTGGACTCAGGTGATGTTCTATTGTAACCATGAGAGCTGTGGATGTGTTGAACCCTCTTCTTGTGTCTATATAGAATGGCAATCATAGAGCCACTAGACAAGGCAATGCACACAGAAAAAAAGACTTCAGGACACACCAGCAATGCTGCATAGAGGGAGTCACTGATTTCATCACTCCCTACAATATGGCAGTATCCAAAATCTCGTTTTCCTGTCATATTTTTTATATTAACTTTGATAAATGGGTACATGAAGAAAATGAAATGTATTAACATGTAGAAGCCCCAGAGGAGGAAAATGGAGCAGCAAATATAATTTTCAGTGTTGACTGTATGATGATCTTTCCAACAGAATTCCCTGGGTCTGATGGTCATGGCCTGGAAGACACTCAAGAGACAGGTGGTACCAATGGACACACTCCGGCCAACTGTTTGAATGTATATGAGGATCCTGCACCCAAAATTGTTCAAGAAATGCATCAACTCAAATACTGCCATTGTGTGGGGCACTCTTAAAGAGAGTATGATCATGGCATTGGCTGTCATCAGGTGCATAAGAATCAAATCTGAAGGCTTTAATGTGCATTCTCTGTAGTAAAGGACTAGATAGTAGAACATAAGAGAAACATTTCCCAGAATTCCAATTATAGTTTGTGATAAGAAAATAAGTCTGATTGCTATAATCCAGAAGTCCATTCTGTGATTCAGAACAACTTTGTTTAGTTTATGTCCCAGCTAGTTCTCTTGTCAAAATGAATAACAACAAATGCTCATAGCTTATGGTAAAAAAAAGGCACCTTTAAACCATGGAGATTCTGATTAGCTTAAGCAGAGGGTCATTTGAAGTGAAGAATTCAAGGCCAGCCTAGAGCACATAAAAAGATCTCATCCCAAAAGTTTTGACAGAAGTCAACACTTTCTGTGTATGTCACTATAAATTTGCTCAATACCTCAGAATGCACATATTAATGGAAGAAGAAACTTTAGTTTTCATAGAAAATCCAACATTCAGGATAATATGATGTTGGCCTGTGAGAAATAAAGAAAATTTAAAGCCCATAAAAACAAACATTATTCCAGAAAATACTGATATTAGCTAATCATTATGTAAAAGAATGCAAATTCAATAAAGACTACATAATTTAAGTATATTGATTCTTTTTGTATAGCTTAACTAAAATTAAAACAAAAGTAATGAGAAGTTTATAATACCACTAGGAATGTATCTATGGTCATGTTACAGAGCAAAAATTCATCCTTCTTTTCTAAGTTGGAGGCATTTTTATTTCACCCATACTGACATTCCCATTCCTGCCAATTTAATAATCTCTTGGGAAAGTAGCCAACCCTTTTCTAAAAACTGGTGGTCAGAATATGCAAGTAACTTCATGTTTTTGTATTATGTTAAATTGCTGGTTAGTTTACTTCCCCCTGCCAATTGCTAGTGAGGATATAGATTTTCTTAGTTCTTAGTCTTTTAAAACTCACTGTAAAATGTATTTGAGGCAGCTGTGTGAGAAGCTCTTCTCTTCAGGCTATTACTTATTGTTGACTCTCAATTTAAACTTTGATGTTCCTGAATGGTCTTTGGGTCTCAAACTTCCAATTGTCTTATATAAGAAAAAAATTATTGCCCAGAACTCACATCTGGACCAGAGATGAGTACCTGGGGTTATAGTCAGAGAGGCAACCACCCCTGGGTCTCACCACTTGGCACAATGCTGGGAGGACCTGCCCAACTTGGCCCCAGTTTCTGCCCAATCAGCGGGACCTGTGGGAAGGCTCCCCTTTTCCCAAGACTGTAGGCAGACCCTGCAGTCTCCACAACCTGCCCCCACACCCATTTGCTCGAGACCCCAGCCACTTCCTGAGACTCAGAGACCAGCCCCCAGCTCCCATCCACCCCGGAACTCCCATCTGGATCAGAGGTGAGTGCCTATGGTTATAGTCAGAGAGGCAACCGCCCCAGGGTCAAAAATAACATGGAAGAACTGAAAATGTCAGGGAGACTACACCACATGGTAACATGGAAGGGAAACATATCTGGGCCCAAATAATCATACTTTTTAGAATAACCACACATCCAGATTTATTTTTTATAGCATGCAGTAACAATCATTGGAGTTTCAACCTGCTGCCCACCCAAAAATACCTAGTGGCAACCTATGATCTATTAATAAATACTCACAAAACAGACTTTTTCATGACAATTCTTGTCTGACTGGATTCTATAACATTGCTGCTGGTGGCTTATTGGTGGTTGTTATTGATCAGGTGGATGAGTATGCACTGAGGTCACCAAGGACAAACTAAGCAACAAAGACCATGACTAATGCTGGCATTGATGGTTCAACAACATAAAAGCAGTGTATGGAGATTTTTGCAGTGAAGGAGGACCACGCCAAGGCTCATAGCACACTGAAAAAAGGAAGGTATGTATCATTTGGCATCAAACATTCAAGAGAACCATTTGGTCCAGAATCATTTGTAGGTGGCCAAGCAACTCCAAGAAGAATATCTGAAATCCCAAACTCAGTCCCAAGAGTGCTACAAAAAGATCTAAAAACTACAAAAGGAATCAGGAGAAGTGGTGGTTGAGGCTGAGGTGAGGACAAATGAGGACACAGTGCATCTTTTACACAACAGGGAGGGGAGGTTACAGGAAAAAGGACTTTCCAGAGTTTCTAGGGGCAGTAGTTACTATGAAGAGGATGGAGGAATGGAACCAAGACCGATGAAAAAAGCTGCCTCTCCTCCATCATAGGTAACCCACAGGGATCAGGCTGTGTGTAATGATGAAATTGACCAGAAATTCAAGAAAAAAATGTAAATTGCTCTATTTCTGATGAGGAAGAAAAGAAAGCTTATAAGAAGAACAAAGAATAAGAAAAGTCATCTTTGGAAAAGGAAAACCTGACCCTGAATGCAAGCAAAAGAAGCTAAGTCAACACACTTAAAGACAAAAGATAGTGATGGGCACAATATTTTAAGATAGGCAGGCCATCTGAAACACAACCAACTAAAACATTTGACCTTGAGGATCTGGATCACAATCATTTTACAAAGAAATATATTGTGAGTCATTATTTCAAAAAAATAGAGTCCTCTCATAAAGGATCCCATAGCAAATATGAATTAAAATATCCACTTTGAAATTGATCTTGCTCTATCAAATAATACTAAATGATACAAAATGCTTTCCACACTGGTAGTTTGTCTTCATTCTGGCATTCTGGACAGCTGCACTCAATTGTTTTCTAATTATAAAGAATTTTAGATCATTTTTAAAAGAGAATTACATCCTTATGCTGATGAAGACAATAATATTTTCCCAAAATCATATGGACTAAGACAAACATCAAAATATACAATAGTTGTTGATGTAGAACTCTATTTAAAAAAGCAGCTGGGCTGACTTTATGACTTTTGTCATTCCCATCAGATACAACTGTGCCAATGCATAAAAGCCAGACCATCAGGGACTTATTTCTCTTACATTGACTCATAATTGCACATTTCCTCTTAAAGAGAGGATGTAAGTTGCATTCCTCAATTTCTCTGCTTCCAAAGTCCTCACAGCGATCATAACAGACTCACTTTCAGTGACCCCATGAGCCAGATTAAGAGAGATGACTTCCTTCCTAGTTCAGAAGACTCCACAATGTAAACAGTTCAGATACAGAGTATTCACTGATATTATAATTTTATGTATTTGGCAGTGATAAAGTCTCCATAGCCAATCATAGAATACATTGTTGTTTTCTACTGCCTCATCTATATTCCCTCCTATTGCATCCTGAACATTAAAAGAAATGGCAGGTGTTATTTTTTGTTAATTGAGTGTATAAATGGCCAATAGCAGTAACAATGTATGAGTCACTGCTTGCCTGTTAGTATGACACCTTCTTTGAGTTTTGTTATAACTGTCCGATTTGGACAGTAGCTTTAGTTCAATTTTTAAGACCTGAAATTAGAAACAGAAAGAGTACATGACTCTTTTAAATCTAAAAGCTGTTTTTGTCAGAGTGCATATTCAAAGGTCTAGAACTTGGCTAGTATGTGTAAACATAGTGACCTGAGTGTCTGATGATAAAACCATGAGAAAAAATGTTCAAACACACCTCACTCTTTTATGTAGTTTGTGTTCCCCACATGACATGTTTTCCATGTTGATATTTTATTGAATGATTTTTGTGATAAGAAGTCTTATTTGGGGGTAATAAACAGAAGGCTCAGTCATACACAACACTTGATGGTTTGCAGTGGACCTGGACTTGGAAGCCAACACACATATGCCTGCTTACAAATGACTCTATGACCAGGTCCAGGGGATTCTCACAAGCCATTTTGGCCTCTGCAAGTACTGTAGTCTCATAGTGCACTTTTATATATACAGGCAAAATATTCATACACACAAAATAAGAATATAAGTAAATAAATCTTTTTTTTCATTTTTCTTTATTAAGAAATTTTCTACTCAACCCACATGCTATCCACAGAACCTCCTCCTCCCTCTTCCTACCCCCCAGCACTCTTTTCCAAGCCACCCTGCATCCCCACATCCCCCAAACCGAAGACTCCCATGGAGGTAAGCAGAGACCAGCACACTGAGCCTAGGCAGGTCCAAGCCCCTTTCCACTGCACCAAGGCTGTGCAAGGGGTCACACCACAGGCACTAGATTCCAGAAGCCTGTCCATAGACCAGGGACAGATCCCAATCCCACTGCCTGGATGCCCCCCCAAATAGTTCAAGCCAAACAACCATGTTCTGTAACCAGAGGGCCTAGTCCAGTCCCATGGGGGCACTACAACCACCAGTCCATAGCTTATGGGCTTCTACTAGTGTGGCTAGTCATCTCTGCACATCCTCCCATCATGATCTCGAGGTCCCTCACCTGCAGTATCTCTCCTCTCTCTCATCAATTGGATTCCAGAAGCTCAGCCTGGTGCCTAGCTGTGGATCTCTGAATCTTCCTCCATCTGTCACTGAACAAAGGCTCTATGATGACAGCTAGGTTATTGCTAGGTCACCAAAGTAGTCCAGTCCAGGCACCCTCTGGACCACTACCAGCAGACCAAGGTGGAGTCAACCTTGTGGATTCCTGAGAGCCTCCCCAGCACCCTACCTCTTTCTATTCCCATGATGTCCTCATCTATCATTGTGTAAATAAATCTTTTTTAAAAATAGGTTTTTATTTCATAGACAAATGCCATTGCAACTAAGGCTCTGGGGGATTTTAATAAAATGTACCATTCAAACAGTTATCTCTGGTAAGCTGTCCTAACACTAATTTTGATTTCACAAGTATAAGATTTACCTGATGTTTATGATGCCCCTGGAAATATGCATTGTTTTTAATGAGGGGGTAAAGACTGGAGTGGTAAGTAGAGATGAATTACTAACATCATTACTCTGTGTAAAATGCAGCATAAGATGCTAATGTGTGATGAAATAACTGAGAATAAAATCAAAATACTAAATTGTTTCCTTTAAAACTCTGTATTAACTTGCTACTTCTTATATTGATGAAACTATTATAATAAAATTTATAATACAGTCAAATAGAAAAGAGTCATGTGACATGATAAGGAATCTGAAGAATTTGAGAATTTAAACACTGACCTATCTGAAACAAAAACAAGCTAAGTGTGGATACAATATCTGATGGGTATAGTCCTGGCCTCCCAAGGCATGTGGCCCTTGCATGTTCCAATATTAGCAAGGATAAAACAGTGAGGAAAAGCATGCCAGGACTTTGTGATTAAAATTAGAGTATAATTTTACCAGGGGAGATAACCAAAGACAAATTTGTTCCTGGCTGTAATTTCCAATACTCATACTATTGACATATAACTCAAGACTTCCCTTCACTGTAACTTTTCCAAGTTCAACTGTGAGGTTTCAAGCAGGTCATTATATGACTGGTCATTCTAAATAGACTCTGTTACGGACTCTATGACTTATAAATACAGTGTTGCATAAGAATACTGTTTAGTCCAGAAACAGATTCACATGCTATATCTTCCAAGGCTGTGTGATTTTTACATTTCCATTGGAATGTTTACTATGGCCATAAAACAATGCTAAGTTCAACTATTATAATCCTACTCAAACAAAGTCTATACAATATGTAGAGAATAACAAATTATCACATTGACATATGATGACAATTCTCTAGCACTCTCACAGATGGATTGCATTGCCCTGGTGTTACCCAAAGTCACCCTCAGTAAGAAATATATATTACAGTAAGTACCAAGGCTAGCTGTGCCTATTTTTTTGCTAACCTCTTAGACATGGAATTCTTCTTCTGTGTTTTCTGTCTGTTCCACAAATCTATTTCTGCCCCAGATCCCCATTGCCAGACATGAGCACTAACTGTGGCTTCTCTACTTTGCTAAATCTGCGGCTAAGACTGAACTACAGAGTACTCACCTGCCTTTTGGATTCTGCTGAGTGGTGGGTTCATTTGATAGATACTGACTCTTAATAAGCAGTGCTGTGTGACAGTCAGCTCAAGCCTGAGGTAGAGTTCTGTGACTCTGTGAACTCATCTCCCTCCAGGACTATAATTTTCACTTCATCTACACTAGGAATGACAGACCTGGGTTTAGGAAACCAAATCCTTTTGGGAGGGAAACCATTTTCCAGCTGGTAATAAACAAAGGCACTTAAGAGTTTTGTGAATATCTCCAAAGAGGCAAGATGTTTTGAAGGGGCATTAAGTTTTCATCATCTCTGAGGATTGACTGGTGTCCTAGGGCAGGTTCTAGAGAGGTTGAGGTCAGATTCATGGCAAAGTTACAGAAGTCTCTATGTCCCATTGGACCCAGGTTTCTCTAACTTCTTCCACCACAATCAATTTAATGGCTTTTCAAAATTTTAGAATATTTACTACTTAATGTTTCCTTAAGTGTTAACATACATGCATTTTGATTTTAGTCGACCACACTCCACATTATCTCCTTTCTAAAATTTTACCCACACCCCACTATTCCATCTAAATATCATGTATTCATTCAAAAATCAAAACACACAAACAAAGGAAAAAACACTGAGAACACTTAATGAAGTTAGTATGTGCTTACTGTATGGGCATCTTTGAAAGAATTTGTAGACTCTCAAAAGTCAAATCTTTACTGAAATGTGACACTATCTTTCCTGAAGCATTCTGTGTCCAATAGCACTTCAGCTAGTGTGACTTCAGTGACCATTTAAACTCAGCTTGGATATTGTCTAACTTGATCTTGTGCACATTTTCTGCATACTGTCATAACACATGAATTCGCACGTGTAAGTGCTCTGTTCTTTCTGAACAAACCCTGTTTCCTTGGAATCATCTACCACTGCTGGTTCTTACACTCTTTCTGTCTCTTCTTCCATGATGATCCCTAAGTATAAGGGGGAAAGGTGTGGTATGAGTCTGGCATTTTTAGCTTGGATCTACAGAGTCTCTTATTCTTAGCACCTTGAATTATTGTGGCCTTTATGTTAATCATCACTGACTAAAAAAAGGAAACATTTCTGATGAGGATTGCGGGAGAGAGTAATCTCCAAGTTTAAAAACAGGAGCTTATTGGAAAGATTATTAATATGTTAGTTTATAATAATTAGAAAAGTTATAATATTAAGTTCTTCCATAGAGCCATATAACTCTCTAGCCATATCTTCTAGTACATGACAACGGTCCTATCATGGGTTCCATCTTGTGATGTGGGCCTTCAATTAAATCAAGTGGTTGGTTAATCCCATGATGTTCATGAGACGATTGCACCAAGCTTGTTGTTATTTCAGCTCTCATGTATCATATTTGGGTACTATTGATGATTGCTACCAGCTCTGTGAAACCTATTCAGTATGTTTAAAACATAGAACTCCATGTTCTACTACTCAAGTATATGGTACCTTCTGCAATAGGGTCTTACCTCCTATGGACAATAGACTACAAAACATTACAGGCTATTGACAATTTTCTTGGTTATCTTCAATTGATTTCTTAACTCTCAAGCCCTTACACTGATCCAGTTTAGAGTACTCAGCAGAGGAAATAGTCAATTTTTGGGAAACTATCCAATGAAGTAGGAATAAAACGAAAACCATAAAGTCACAATGAGTAGTGCAGATCATTAGAATACTTAGTACAATGTAATACAAATGGACTGTATAATGGTGGTATACAAATATAATGAAAGAGACCAGTCCCCAGCTCTGATCTGCCCCCGAACTCCGATCTGGACCGGAGGTGAGTGCCTGGGGTTATAGTCAGTGAGGCAAATGCCCTTGGGTCCCAACCTGGGCACCATCCTGGGAGGACCACCCAACTTGCCCCCAGTTTCTGGCCAATCTGCAGGCCCTATGGGAAGGCTCCCCTTTTCCAAGACTGCAGGCAGACCTTGCAGTCTCCACACCCTGGCCCCACACCCATTTGCCCGAGACCCCCGCCATTTCCTGAGACTCAGAGACCAGCCTCAGCTCCCATCCGCCCTGGAACTCCCATCTGGATGAGAGAGAGACCCTCCTGTGGACACTAAAATTTCAACGCTTGCCCCCACACCAATATGCTGGAGACCCCAGCCACTTCCAGAGACTTAGAGACTAGTGTCCAGCATTCCATCCTTCCCCAGAACTCCCATCTGGACCAGAGGGCCCCCAGCTCACATCTGCCCGGCAACTCCCATCTGGACCAGAGCTTCCATCCTGTCCTGGAACCCCACCTAGACAAGAGGAACTACAATCTGAACAGAGTCCAACCCCCAACAACTGTTCAGCCAGCACACTCATCTGGTCCAGTGCTCCTATCCGGCCCAGAGCTTCCATGTGGATGAGAGAGAGGCTCCCTAAATCTGTCAGCTCTATCTGGACCAAGTACACTTGTAAGACCAAGAAAGAACCCACGGGGAGATGGACAGATGCCAAGGCAGAAGTACATACAACAAAATAAAGAGCAATACAGGATCACCACAACCTAGCCCTCCTACAACAGCTACAGAATGGAAGAAGAAGAAGAAAACAACTTTAAAAGTAACATCATGAATAGAAGAAATCAAAAAAGTAGAGGAACAGACAAACAAAAAATGGGGAAAACGCTATAGAAAACTGGAGGAAAGACAAATAAAGCAGAAGAAAACAATAAATCCCTGAAAGAAAATCATGAAAAGGGAAACAGTCCAAGCCCTGAAGAGGGAAATAGAAAAAATAAAGAAGACACTAGTAGAAGGAATGCTGAGAATAGAAAATCTGAGTAAACAAACAGGAAATTCAAATGCAAGTATAAACAACAGAATGCAAAAGAGGGAAGAGAGGATCTCTGGTGTTGAAGATACCATAGAAGAAATAGATTCATCAGTCAAAGAAAACACTAAAACCAACAAAGTCATGACCCAACATGTCCAAGAAATTTGGGACACCATGAAAAGACCAAATCAACGAATAACAGGGATAGAGGAAGGAGAAGAATAGCAACCCAAAGACACAGAAATTATACTTAACAAGATCATAGAGGAAAACTGTCCCAACATAAAGAAGTAAATGCCTATGAAGATACAAGAAGCCTATAGAACACCAAACAGACTAGACCTCAAAAAAAAAAAAAATTCCCTTTGCCACATAATAATTAAACAACCGAACATACAGAATAAGGAAAGAATATTAAGGCCAGCAAAGGAAAAAGGCCAAGTGACTTATAAAGGCCAACCCATCAGAAAAATACCCGATTTCTCAATGGAGACTTTGAAAACCAGAAGGACCTGGACAGATAAAATGCAGACACTAAGAGACCATGGATGCCAGCCTAGACTAATATACCCAGCAAAACTTTCAATCATCATAGATGGAGTGAAAAAGTCATTCCAAGACAAAGCCAGATTTAAACAATACCTATCCACAAACCCAGCCATACAGAAAGCACTAGAAGGAAAATTCCAACCTAAGGAAGGCACATACACCCATGAAAACACAGGCAATAGATAACACCACAGCAGTAAACCCCAAAGAAGAGAAGTACACACACACTACCACCAAAAATTAACAATAACAACAGGAACAAACAATCACTGGTCATTAATATCCCTTAATATCAATGGATTTAATTCACCTATAAAAAGACACAGACTAACAGAATGGATACGAAAACAGGACTCATCTTTCTGCTGCATACAAGAAACATACCTCAAATTCAAAGACAGACACATCCTAAGAATAAAAGGCTGGGAAAAGACTTTCCAATCAAATGGTCTTAAGAAGCAAGCTCATGTAGCCATCCTAATATCCAGCAAAATAGACTACAAACTAAAATCAATCAAAAGAGATGATGAAGGATATTATATACTCATCGCAGGAAAAATCCACCTAGAAGAAGTCTCATTTCTGAACATTTATGCTCCAAATCCAAGGGTACCCACATATGTAAAAGAAACATTACTAAAGTATAAATCATATATAAAAACCCAACACATTAATAGTGGGAAACTTCAGCACCCCACATTCACCTCTGGACAGATCGGCCAAATTTAAACTTAACAGAGACATAATGGTCTTAAATGATGTTACGGCTCAAATGGAATTAATCAATATCTACAGAACATTCCACCCAAACAAAAAAGAATATACCTTCTTCTCAGCACCCCATGTAACCTTCTCTAAAATCGACCACATACTTAGCCACAAACCAAATCTCTACAGATACGAAACAATTGGAATAACCTCCTGTGTTCTGTCGGACCACCATGATTTAAAGTTAGATTTCAAAAACAGAAAAAACTATGGAAATACTACAATCTCATGGAAACTGAATAATGCTCAACTGAATCACCAATGGGTTAAGGAAGAAATAAAGAAAGAAATGAAAGATTTCCCACAGATCAATGAAAATGAATACACCACATACCCAAACTTATGTGACACTATGAAAGCAGTGCTAAGAGGGAAATTCATAGCACTCAATGCCCACGTAAAGAAGCTAGAGAAATCTCACACTAGGGACTTGACAGCACAACTGAAAGCCCTTGAACAGGAAGAAGCAAAGTCTCCCAGGAGGAACAGATGCCAGAAAATTATCAAATTGAGAGCTGAAATCAATAAAATAGAAATAAAGAGAACAATACAAAGGATTAATGAAACAAAGAGTTGGTTCTTTGAAAAGATCAACAATATAGACAAGCCCTTATCCAAACTAACCAAAAGACAAAGAGAGAGAACATCCAAATTAACAAAATCAGAAACGAAAATGGGGACATAGCAACAGACAATGAGGAAATCCAGGGAATCATCAGGTCATTCTTCAAAAACCTGTACTCCACAAAACTGGAATATCTAAAAGAAATGGATAATTTTCTGGATAGATACCACATACCTAAGTTAAATCAAGACCAGATAAACCACTTAAATTTTCCAATAACCCCTAAGGAAATAGAATCAGAAATGAAAAGTCTCCCAACAAAAAAAGCCCAAGACCAGATGGTTTCACTACAGAATTCTACCAGATCTTCAAAGAAGACTTAATACCATTACTCTTTAAATTGTTCCACACAATAGAAGCAGAAGGAATATTACCAAACTCTTTCTATAAGGCTACAATTACACTGATTCCTAAACCAAAGATGCAACAAAGAAAGAGAACTATAGACCGATCTCCCTCATGAACATTGATGCAAAAATACTCAATTAAATCTGGCAAACAGACTCCAATAACACATCAAAACAATTATCCACCATGACAACGTACACTTCATTCCAGGGATGCAAGGGTGGTTCAACATATGAAGTCTGTCAATGTAATACACCATATAAACAAACTCAAAGAAAACAACCACATGATCATCTCCCTAGATGCAGAAAAGGCATTTGACAAAATCCAACACCCCTTCGTGACAAAGGTCTTGGAGTGATCAGGAATACAGGGAACATACCTAAACATAATAAAGGCAATCTACAACAAGCCAACAGCCAACATCAAATTAAATGGAGAGAAAATCAAAGCAATACCACTAAAATGAGGAACAAGGCAAGGCTGTCCCCTCTTGCATACTTACTCAATACAATACTTGAAGTTCTAGCCAGAGCTATAAGACAACATAAGGAGATTAAGAGGATACAAATTGGAAAGAGAGAAGTCAAGCTTTCCCTACTTGCAGATGACAAGATAGTATATATGAGTGACCACAAAAATACAACCAAGGAACTGATACAGCTAATAAAAACTTCAGCAACATAGCAGGATACAAGATCAATTCAAAAAAATCAGTAGCACTCCTATATACAATAGACAAACAGGCTGAGAAGGAAATCAGAGAATACATCACCCTTTACAATAGCCACAAATGATATAAAATACCTTGGGGTTACTCTAACTAAGCATATGAAGGACCTATATGATAAGAACATTAAGTCCCTGAAAAAAGAAATTGAAGAAGATGTCAGAAAATGGAAAGACCTCCCATGCTCATGGATAGGCAATGTTAACATAGTAAAAATGGCAATCTTACTCATTGGCACCAAAGATCACTTTCTACATATAACACCAGTAGCACAGACACTGAGAGAAACAATCAATCAATGGGACCTGTTGAAACTGAGAAGCTTTTGTAGAGCAAAGGACATGGTCAACAAGACAAAGCGACAGCCTACAGAATGGGAAAAGGTCTTCACCAACCCCACATCTGACAAACGGCTGATATCCAGAATATATAAAGAACTCAAGAAATTAGATATCAAAATGCCCAACAGTCCAATTAAGAAATGGGCTATAGAACTAAAGAGAATTCTCAACTGAGGAATTTCAAAAGGATGAAAGTCATTTAAGGAATTGCTCAACATCCCTAATTATCCAGAAATGCAAATCAAAACGACTCTGAGATACCACCTTACACTTGTCAGAGTGGCTAAGATCAAAAACACAGAAGGCAGCTTATGCTGGAGAGGATGTGGAGCAAGGGGAACTCTACTCAAATGCTGGTGGGAATGCAAGCTTGTACAGATACTTTGGAAATCAATATGGTGCTTCCTTAGAAAATTGGGAATCCATCTCCCCCAGTACACAGCTGTAGCACTCTTAGGCATATACCCAAGGAATGCTCAATCATACCACAAGGGCATTTGCTCAGCTATGTTCATATCAGCATTGTTTGTAATAGCCAGAACCTGGAAACAACCTAGATGCCCTTTAACTGAAGAATGGATAAAGAAAATATGGTACATATGCACAATGGAGTACTACCCAGCAGAGAGTTTGCAGGCAAATGGATGTTTTTATAAAAAAAATCATCCTGAGTGAGGTAACCCAGACTCAGAAAGACAAACATGGTATGTACTCACTCATAGGAGGATACTAGATGTAAAACAAAGATGACTAGACTGTTATACAACTCCAGGGGGCTACCTAGAAAACAGGACTCTAGGAAAGACACAGGGATCACCCAATAATAGAGAAATGCATGAGATCTGTATGAACAACCTGGATGACATTGGGAGTAATGAAGGGCAAGATTTGAGGGAAAGAAAGCTTAGGGGAGCAGGAGATCCCTGCTGGATCAAGAACACAAAGGGAAAACAAGGCATAACAGACCATGATAAATGAAGACCACATGAGAACAGATATAGGCAGAGTGCTCGAGAGGTCTCCAGAAATCCACAAGGATACATCCTCTGTAGACTGCTTGCAATGGTAGAGAGAAAGCCTGATCTGATGTAGTCTGGTGATCAAATGGCTTAACACCTTAACCGTCGTGCTGAAACTCTCGTCCAATAACTGATGGAAGTGGATGCAGAGATCCTCAGCCAGGCCCCAGGTGGAGTTCTAGGTGTCCAAATGTCGACAAAGAGGAGGGACTGTAAGAGCGTGATTTGTTGAGACCAAGTTTGGAAAAAGCACAGGGACAAATAACCAAATGAATGGAAGTACATGAATTATGAACCAATGGCTGTGGAGCCCCCACTGGGTCAGGCCCTCTGGATAAGTGAGACAGTTTAATAGCTTCTACTGTTTGGGAGCCATCCAGGCTGTGGGACCTGGACCTGTCCTTAATGCATGAGCTGGCTGTTTGGAACCTTGAGCTTACACAGGGACACTTTTCTCAGCCTGGAAGGAGGGGACTGGACCTGTCTGTACTGAATCCACCAGGTTTAAATGAATCCCCAGGGGAGTCTTGGCCCTGGAGGAGATGGGAATGGAGGGGAGGTGATGGGGGAAGTTGGGGTTTGGGGTGGGAGGGGGAGGACATGTGAACCCATGGCTGATGTGTAAAATTAAAACATAAATAATAAAAAAAGAGGAAAAAAAAGATTTTAGCTAAGCCATGGAAGTAATTTTATGTTAAATTTCACTGTATTTTTTTTATGAAGTGTGTGTCTTCCATATTTTCCAGAATATTCAGGAAATCTTTAGCTTAAGTGAAATTCACTCCTCAATATACGAAAATCAAGGAACTTCAGCCATGCGTTATTATGCCTAGCTATAATTGTTGTATTTTTTTGAAGTTCAGATCTCTATTTCTAAGATATGTGTGTACACATATTTGTGTTACTAAATTATGTTTGTATAGGGTATATATAGATAAAATACTCATAAGATATTGTTATTAATATTTCATATTGATAAGTAATTATATTATATTACTGGAAACTTAAGACTTTTATCAATGAAAACAAATTAACAAACTTAGTCAAAATTATATTATTTAAATTTATTCATAAGAATCAGCAGTTCTGAAACTGGTGTGTGTACTGTCATGTTTCACTAAAAATATCTAAGTATAACAACTCTGTCTTGAGTAATTATCATTCCAGTTACACAAGCTATGCTCTTAACATGCAATTTCTCACCTCCATGTCTATCTGAGGACCTATGATTGCTTATTTGACAACTTCTGGTGGACAGTCAGTTTTCTTCAAAGTTGTGGGCCCTGGTAAATTGACCACACTTTGGGATGGCACACACCTAGGTGTATATGTATTGCACAAATTGGACCTGATGTTTGTTTGCTTTTTTTTAAAAGAGGACTCACAGTTGGGGATAAGGAAGTATGAGTGGACCTTTGAAAAGTTTGAGACATAGGAAGTAAAAATGATCAAAGTGCTATGCATGAAATACTCAGGAATTCATAAAACATTTTAAAAACTTTTTCTCACTAAGTGACTAATATATTGAAATAAATTTCCAATTCTAGGTTTGCAGTAAAAACACTGTAAATGGAGTAATGCCCCTTAAATGCTCACTTGTTTTTGTCATCTCTCTCCATACTCTTTCCCTCTTTCCCAATCTTATCTCTTCTGTTCCAAGAACCTACCTGCCCACAGTCAACCCACAAAATCTATTCTATTTCCCCCTCCTATGATGGTCCATTCATCCCTCCTAGAACTCTTTTCTTCTCCTAATTTCTCTGGGTCTGTTTATTGTAATGTGATTATATATTACTTAACAGCTAACATCTACTTATAAACAAATACATATCATGTTTGTCTTTTTTGTCTGGGTTTCCTTTTTCAGGATGATTTTTCTCTAGTTCCTTCCATCTATCTACAAATTTCATGATGTGATTTTGTCTAACAAGTGAGTAATACTCCATTGTGTAAATATACCACAGTTTCTTCATTCATTCTTCTGTTGAGGGACAGCTAGGTTTTTTTCCTGTTCCTGGCTATTATGAATAAAGCCATTCTGAACCTAGCAGAGCAAGTGTACTATGCTAGGATGGAGGATCTTTTGGGTTATGTCCAAGAGTGGTAGGATCTTGAGGTAAATTGTTTTCCAGTATTCTGAGTAACTGCCATATTGATTACCATAGTGGTGATAAAAGTTTACACTTCCACAAGCAATGGAAGAGTGTCACCCTGGATCAACATCCACCTCAGCATAAACTTTCACTTTGTTATTGATCTTAGACATTCTGATAAGTGTAAGATGGAATCTCAAAATAGTTTTAATTTTTGTTTCCCTGATGGCTAAGGATGATATTTGTTTAAGAGTTTTTTGCCCTTTGACATTTCTCTGTAGTGATTCTCTGTTACATCTGTACACTACTTTTAAATTGTATTATTTTGTTTGTTGATTTTGGGGCATACATGAGCTACAAAGATGGTGCTGAGAGGAAGTTAGCTCAAGTTGTTTAGCACAGGTCAGATACAAATGGTATCCAGAAGAAGTTAGCTCAAGTTGCTTAAGCTGAGATAAGATACAAAGACAGGAGATGATGTCAGTGCATAAACAACTCATAAACAAGAAAATGAGTATAGGGTAACCTTCAAAACGATTAGGTTTCCTTCAACCCCTCCTAGGGTTCTGAGATTTTTGCTATAAAAGAATCTTACTGCCTAACAATAAACGAGTTCTTGCTTGACTTGACTCCCTTCTGGGTCTGATTGTCCCCAGGTAAGAGGAAGGCTGGGAAACAGGCGAGCAGTGCACTTACCTTTCCTCTGTTCCAGGCCACCTCTTCAGAGGTGACCTAAGTTCCTGGTGGGTCAGAACCCCACAGCTTGCACCCCTGCGTGGGGATTGAAGGTACATTCAGTAAAGGCCAAGTTGTCTTCCAGGGTAAGTGAAACCCTCACTATGGGTAATGAAATTATTCCAAAGGAACCCCCAAGAGCCAGGGAAGGTCAAAGAAGACAAAGAGGACCATGAGCATGAAGAGACCAAGTTTGACACAAAAGTAAAAGTCACCCCCTCCACAACTTGTGAGTCATGTGCCCTGAAGGAGCAGCCACCACCACCACCCCTGCTTACATCCTTGAAACGTGGAAATGCTCCTCTCCATACACTACCTTTAGAAGGGACCTACATGACTGGGGTACCTATGGCAGGCCATTAGCCAGGGATCAGGGAGCCAATGAATCAACTTATGCAGAGGCCTATACTACCTAGACAGGGCCCCCAAGGGAGACAAGGCATGGGCCCTGAGAACAGACCACACCCCGCCCCCACAGGCACTTCTTGTTAATCTGACCCCTCGCTCCAATAGACCACGAAAATGGTACCCTTGGGAGGCCAGACTTAAGAGGCCAGGTGGAACACAAGCCCATGGCAGCAGTGCTTGGCCTGGCAGCAGGCATTGTCCTCATGCTGCTGTCGCTCTGCCTCTACCGGGTGCTCTGCCCATGGAACTAGGAGCAGCTCAGTGGTGGTTGCAGCATGCAGAGATGCAGAGAGCTGACTTGCAATAAATATAGCTATGCACTTCCTGAGAGAGAGATTGTGCTGCTGGTGATATGAGGGTACCTTAAGGACACTGAGTGTCTGGCTAGCAATGGGATGTTGCTTCCTGGCACGCCAAAGTCTGCATGTGGAGCGCACCCAAGGCCACACCAGGACAGCTGCAGAGGCAGAGTGCTGTAGGATGCTCTGTATGTTAAATGTGTTGATCTGATTGGATAATAAATAAAACACTGATTGGACAATAATCAGGCAGGAAGTATAGGCAAGACAAGAGAAAAGAGAATTATCAGAAGTGGAAGGCTGAGGCAGAGTGTTCTGTATGTTAAATGTGTTGCTCTGATTGGTTAATAAATAAAACACTGATTGGCCAGTAGCCAAGCAGGAAGTATAGGCAAAACAAGAGAAAAGAGAATTATGGGAAGCGGAAGGCTGAGGCCGATAGACACTGCCAGCTGCCACCATGACAAGGAAGATGTAAGGTACCAGTAAGCCACAAGCCACGTAGCAAAGTATAGATTAATAGAAATGGGTTAATTTAAGATAGAAGAAGTACATAAAAAGAAGCTTGCCACAGCCATATAGTTTGTAAGCAATATAATTGTCTGTGTGTTTACTTGGTTGGGTCTGAGGGGCTTTGGGACTGACAGGTGAGAGAGATTAGTCCTGACTGTGAGCCAGGCAAGACCAGAAAAACTCCAGCTACAAATGGCACCCAACAGCTCAAGTCTCCACCTTAAACCTGAGAATATTTAATAAGCAATTCAAAACAGAGATAAAAACAGCTTCCTAGTTGTCTCTCTCAAGTTGGTGGGTTCCTGGCATGCACGTTTGACCAGCAGTATGGTGGGAATGAGGCATCTGCAAGCAGCACATTATGCTGTGTGGTGGATTTAGCCTTTGCTATTACAAAAAAGGAGGTTTCTAGGCTACACACTGCTTTGATAAAAGCACATACCCACTCTTTCTAAGAATTGATGGCTCCCAGAGCTGGTGATAAATGTACCACCGCCATGTTGGGAAGCTGAGGTGGGCTATTGATGAAATTATTAAGGCCACTCCATGTAGTTAAAAGGGGAGTTTATTTTGTGGTATAACTTACAAATGAAGGGATAGGTAGATTGTAGGGTCTGGCAAAGGTATGGCGCAGAACTGCAGTGTGCTCGGAAGAACACTGCTTGATCTACCTCCAGTGCCCAGGGTCCAGGCAGCAAGAGATCCTTCTCATTTGGGTCCTGGGTCTTCAGCATCCTCTCTTGGCCCTGCCTTGTAGGCGTGAATGTTACCTAAGCCTCAATGGGGGTTGGAACTTCCAGGCCAATGCTGTAATGGCTACCCACTACAAAGGGGCAGAGCCACCAGCCACATCAGCCATTTTGGTATTACAAATGCTGCAATTTAAAGGAATAGTTACACAATAAGGCAGACTCAGATTAAACAAGACTTTAAATGCTTTACAATGTGTGTGAAAAATGTACGTAGGCTTGGAAGAGAGAGAAAAAGGAATATATACAGTTATATAGAGAAATACATGGTTTCAAAAAATACAGTCTTTAAAGAGATAGTAAAGGAAGTATAAAAAATAAGACAAGTAAAGATGGATGTACACAGAAAATCTGGATTGTGTTGTCTTTGGGGTTTTTAACTGAAGAGAGATATTTGATTGTAAAGGCAGCAGAGTTAAACCAATATGTATATTTTAAAGATACCTTGACTTCAAAATTTGGATGTAAGGATATGTTGCTTTGGAAAGGAGGCTCTGCTTTTGTTTCTACAGAAAGACAGAGGCTATGGATTTGTTCCAGGTTATGATACATCAGGTTTGACCAGCCAATAGTCCCTGAAAGGTCTCTGATGACACCATGACCCTAATGATCCAACATCCAGAATGGTTTCAAGGCAACTGGCTCAGAAGATACACCCTCATGGACTACTCCATATTCCTAAAATTTTCTTTGTGTCCTCATAAGATACAGCGCCCCGCTCCAGCAGGAAGTAGTAAGAGAAGCTACACCCAAATTCCCAAATATACCAAGCTGGCTTTTGAGATGGAATTGACTCACTCCTTCTCTAAACACAGGCATATTGCTAAAAGAAAAGATTAAGAGATTCTTATGTCCCAAATCAGAAGAGCCCTCTGATGTGGGGCAAAGAAAAAACATTTTTTTATTTAAAACATGTTGATTATAAATGCAATCTCTTTCTAAAGAAAGAAAAAGGGGATAGTATAGATATGATAGGATAAAAGGATTGATTAATGAATCTACTTTTAAAGAGCAACAACTTGTTTGAAATGTTTTACATTGCTATGGATTTTAGTTTATTGATTCAGATTTAAAGTTAATTTTGTTATACTGTATATTTATTTCTACTCTCATTTGAGGTATTATGTTTATGTATCTCATTTAGATTGGGATGGATAATTAAGAAATACAGATTAACAATTAGTCTTCTATGATAGTCAAACTTATAGTCATGTTAAGTTTTCTAGGTATACATAGATATATTTCATATAGATAGATAATCTTCAAACACCTACAGAATATGGCATTTAAAATATTTTTTTAAAAATTTATACTTTCTGGACAGTGAGACATGTCTGCTTCTGGCAGCACCAATTTAATTCAGAGAGGAGTATGGGCTTTTACTCCATATGGGAGTTTATCTTCTTCTTGGCAAAAACAGCCATTGGGCAAGAAACTGTTCTTGGCTGGACTGCTTGAGTGAATGGACATGTAGGACCCATAGAAAGGTAACCACTGAACTTTTCTTAGTGAAATAGTCCTTCAGGTTCCTGCTCACAGAGGAAACTGCCAGACATTATGTAGGACACTGAGAGAAGTGACCGAGAGACTCTAGCCCTGTGGGCTGAAAACAGATGCCCCAACTTTACAAAGGAACATTAGGTGGTTGTCCAGACTGCCAGCTGTCTCTGTCTAGCCTGTAAAACTCCCAAAAGTTGCTTTCATCCTTCTCCCATTTTTCAGGAATTAGTATATCCTTCTGAGGTATTTGATGTAGCTGAAGACTAGTTGTAATTTTCCTTAGTTATGATAAAAGATAAGTTAGATTTGAAACCTCAAACTCACAAATATAGGATAGATAAGATATCTTCTTTAATTTTGCCAACTATAAATAGACTAGATATTATAATTAGACTAGATATTGTAACTGTAATTCTTGTTGATAATTGTTTTGTTATCTGTAATTTCACTATGTGAAAGTTATAACCTTCCTTTTTGAAAAAAAGAAAAGGGAAAGTGCTGTGGGATGTTCTGTATGTTAAATGTGTTGCTCTGATTGGTTAATAAATAAAACACTGATTGACCAGTAGCCATGTAGGAAGTATAGGCAGGACAAGAGAAAAGAGAATTATGGTAAGTGGAAGGCTGAGGCAGAGAGACACTGCCAGCCACCACCATGACAAGGAAGATGTAAGGTACCAGTAAGCCACAAGCCACATGACAAAGTATAAATTAATAGAAATGGATTAATTTAAGATAGAAGAAGTACATAAAAAGAAGCCTGCCATGGCCATACAGTTTGTAAGCAATGTAATTGTTTGTGTGTTTACTTGGTTGGGTCTGAGGGGCTGTGGGACTGGCAGATGAGAGAGAGATATCCTGATGTGAGCCAGGCAAGATCAGAAAAACTCCAGCTACAGCACAGCTTTTGAAGCCCAGGAGAATTTGGAAAAGCTGTTGGATGGTGGCAAAACTAGTCCTGAAGAGCATGGGGATAGCTCTCTGCTGCAACACTAACCCTGAGGTCCTCCACCACTTTCCCTCTTCAGGGACAAGCCAGATCTCACCTGCTTGATCGACACCAACTTCCTAGCACAGCTACCCCCAGAGCCTACTCAACCCAAGCACCAGGCAGGATGTGGCAGCTCTCGGGACTCTAGCTATGACTTCAGCCAGCTAGTGAAGCATATGTACAAGGAGGAGGGCCTGGCTGCAATGCCTCTGGCACTGCACCCACCCTCTCCAGGATCCTAGATGCCCCAGGCTTGTGAAGAAGAGGGGACTGCACCCAAGAAGAGCTCCCCTCCTCTGGCCTGGGCTCCCAGCACAGCCAGAACTATCTGGAGCTTGGAGCTACATGGAAACCTCATCAGAGTTGGGCAAAGCAGTGGCCTGCTGGAGGTATGGAATGCCATTGAAGGGGTGCTCTGCTGCAGCAACAAGAAGGTCTCCTCAGATATCACAGCCCTTGTCTTCCCAGATAAGAGGATTGTAGCTACTAGGCTTAATGGTTCCCTTGATTTCCTTTCCTTAGATACTCACACTTCCCTCAGCCCCCTGCAGTTCAGAGGGACCCCAGGGCAAGCAGATACCTCCCAGCCCAGTGCAGGAATGTGAGGACATGGAGAGCCTCTGGGACCTGCCCTGTGATGCACTTACAGAAACCATCAACAGCTCAGGGTCTTCACTAACCCTGTCTAATGGAGGCTGCCTCTCAGCTAGGGATCTGCCTCCAGGGCCAAGCCATGAAGCCCTGGAGAAGGTTTTGGTCATTCAGGAGTCAGAGAGGAAGAAGAAGCTCCATTTCCATCCACAGCAGCTGTACCTCTCAGTGAAACAGAGAGCTGCAGAAAATGATCCTTATGATGTTAGACAACCTAGACCTCAAGGTCCAGTGTTACCATCAGAGCAAATACACACCTCTGCATTCAGCTACACAAAAGTGGTCCATGGAGATTTGTCATGTGCTGCTGCAGGTCAAAGTCAACATCAATGCAGTAAATATGCCACAATACATGCCTGATGGAGGCCATAGTAAACAACCATCTGGATGCAGCACATTACATGGTGCAGCTTGGTGGCTGTGTCTATAACAAGGAAAAGGATGGCTCCACCTGTCTCCATCATTGCCAAAATTGGGAACTTGGAACTTGTTAGCCTACTGCTGAGCACAAGACAGGAGGATATGAATGAGCAGGACAGTGGGGACTGGATGCCCATCATCTGGGCAGCCAAGCACAAACACATTGACATGATCTGGATGCTTCTGAACCCAGGGTGCTGATGTCACCCTAACTGACAATGAAGAAAACATCTGCCTGCACTGAACCTCCTTTACTGGCAGTGCTGCCATTGTCGAGGTCCTCTTGAATGCCCAGTGTGACCTCCATGCTGTCAACTACCATGAGGAGACACCGCTACACATGGCTGCCATGAAGAGCTACCATGACAATGTTCTGTTGTTCCTGTCTCATGGAGCCAACCCTGAGCTTCGAAACAAGAAAGGAGACACAGCATGAGACCTGACGCCAGGGTGTCCTGGTATGTGGATTTTTTGTTTGTTTGTTTGTTTTTGTTTTTTGAGACAGGTTTTCTCTGTACAGCTTTGCGCCTTTCCTGGAACTCACTCCGTAGACCAGGCTGGCCTTGAACTCAGAGATCCACCTGGCTCTACCTCCAAAGTGCTGGGATTAAAGGTGTGCACCACCACCGACTGCATGGCTGGTGTATACTGCAGCTCAACCACAGGCTTAGGCTCGAGGTTGGGAACTGGGCTGTGCATACTGACAAGATCATCTGCCAGGATGTTGTTAGAGGCTATAAGAATGTGCTCATCCCCTGCATCAATGGTGTGAATGGTGAGCTTCATCAACCACTAGTATGACCCTAACATCATCCCTGTCTGGGTATTCATGCTGCACCTACAGTCTCCACACATTACTTTTTTCAGTTCCAGGGACATTCAGACTGGGGAAGAGCTGGGGTTTGACTATGGTGACCAACTCTGGAATATCAAGAACAAGTATTTCACCACCTGCCAATGGGGCTATGAAAAGTACAAGCACTCAACAGAGGCTATTGCCCTAGAGCAGAGTCACCTAGCTTGTCTGGACAGAAACACTGAACTGTTGCTTGAGCTCAGTTCCTTGGCCCTTATAAACACCTGAGGACCCTTAAAATCCAGGCTGGGGCACTGCCCTTCAGACATTCCTCCATCAGACCCCAGTTAGGCCTGGAAGGTCACAGCCCTTCTCCCAGAGCTTGTTTCTCACTGGGAAGATGACTTTGTGGCTGGCCACACTCCACTGAGCCAGGCCTCAGTTTGCTGATCTGCCAACTGATTTCCTATGTTCTTAAAAAAATGTTAGGTTTGACGTGAAACAAAAAAAGGAGGAGGTGCCAAATGGGTAAACTTCGTAAAGAGGTACCCTAAGCCTGAGCATTAAAATAAGGTGGACTTATTTAAAAAAACAAAAAGGGCTGGGCGAGTTTAAATGAAATGAAATCTAGATAGTAACTCTTACTAAAAGCAGCCATTGTCTGTGGGACTCGTCTGAAGAGAACTATAAAGTTATCTGAGGTCAGGAGTTTGACGATCAAGTCTGTGGGTTTCTTTGCCCTGATTCCAGAGAAGTCAGCAATGATAAAACCACAAAGCAAGACTGAATACCCCAGCATTCCCAGTGTGGTCTGGAAGAGGAAGAAGATCCCCATAGCCATGTCTCTGGAGGTTATTCTGTCATGGTTCTGGGTCAATGCAAATCAGGTCTAGAATACACTTTTGAAACAAGTTGGACTATTTTCTTCTTAGAGAGTCAAACAATGTACTGCATAGACACTATCAACTTATGTGCATAAGTAATGTTAAAGTGTGTCTCTATAGGAAGAAGTTTCCTAGATCTCAACGAACATTGATTGTTTCAATTGCAGATAATTAGCTGGGACATTGTGGTAAAAGTTAAAATTTATATTGTCACAAAAAGGTATTAATATTTTCCAAGTGCTTTACAGTTAATTGCAGTTTAAAATCCAAAAATCTACTGATGATAGGGTCCAATGATAAAGCTACATTCAGATGGGTATCCTGGTTGCATACACACTCAGGTTTTTCAAGGAACCAGCAACTGGTAAAAGGCAGAGACTTACCAGAAAGGAAACTGTCTGGATCCAGAGGAAATAGTAATGTCTAACTAAGATGCTATTGACAACTGATAACTACTAGGACACTTTGAATCAGCTTCCTTTAAAATGTGGCCTCTAATACGTTGACAAACACCCAAGATCATATGGGCAACATAATCTGAGCTTTGTGAGTTAAAAAAATTAAAAGGACATAATTGTGGGTGAGTATAGAATGATGGTAAATCTCAGTGGAGTTGGGGAGGTTTTAACATGATCAAAATATATGACACAAATTCATAATACTTATATAAAAAGGAAATAGATAATAGAGAAAAATAGAAACAATCAAATTTGAGAATAAAATAGAGGATAATAAAAGAGGAGAAAAGAAAATCGGGACTGTGGTGGTTTGAATCGGTATGCCCCCCATAAGCTCATGTGTTTGAATGCTTGGCCCATAAGGAATTACAGTTTTAAGAGGGCTAGCCTTGTTTGAATAGATGAGAACTTAATGGAGGAAGTGTGTCACTACAGGGTGGGATTTAAGTATTATAAGGTCAAGTCTGGCTGGTGTGGCACAGTATCCTTCTGCTGCCTGCAGGATGTAGAACTCTCATCTCCTTCATCAGTATGTCTGCCTTCATGCTGCATGCTGGCATGCTTCAAGCCATGGCAATAACGGAATAAAACTGAAACTACAATGAGCCTCAATGAAGTGCTTTCCTTTGTATGAGTTGCTCTGGACAAGGTTTGTCTATTCACAGCAATAAAACCAAAATTAAGAGAATGACCATCAGCTATCAGGAAAGAAAACATTTGAATTCTCCTTTGGCAGCACAGCCACATGTAATTGCATTTACATATGTCTGTGTACATATACGTGCTATGTTTGCTTTTAAATATTTTCAAAATCGCTTCCTAAGGCTTAAATTGTTGTGTATTATTTTAAAAAATACATCAAATATAATCACGTCTACAAAAATAGAACTTATTTATGAAATAATTATGGGAGGATTATATAATACATGTATTCCATAGGAGGATTGATGGGGAGATTCTAGAAACTTTGTGATGAAAATAAAGCACAGTATATACTACATGTAAATATTAACATTAATAGTATACCTTTGTATAAAAATAAACTAATACAACTAAATGTAACAGAAGTTGACTGTTACTAGTGTACTGTCACCAAATGATGCAATGGACACCTAAAATGTAGCACAATAGTAACCGACATATATGTTCGATTCAAAAGTAAAATCTGGTCTGATAATCTTGACACATGCCTTTAATTATTAGGTAGAGGCAAGGGAATCCAGTGAGCTTCAGACTAGCCTACTCTAAATAACAAGCTTCAGAACAGCCAGGAGTATGTAAAGGAAGCCTGTTTCAAAACCAAATGAATAAAAAGTAAGTTTGGGGGATATGGAAGTATGTGTCTTGGGGAAGTTGTAGTAACGGGGTCTCAGACCTGAGGGACATGCAGGTGCATTCCCTCAGTTAGTCACATGCCATGGACTTGAAATGTGGATAGTGAAACTTCAGTTTAACATTTACTTCTCTTTCACAGGGCTGGACTGGAAGCCCTCTAAGAAGGATGTTATGTTCTCAACACGACACTCTACTCAAACATTTCCAATAAGGAGAAAATTATTCTCATCCACATGAAGCCTTAGTGGAAAGCAGAATTTTAGGTGTAAATGTGCAGAGGCCATCAAACCACTCTCAAATCATTCCTGTAGCTAACTAGATTCTGGGAAAGGTTTTACCAACACAGTGAAAAGGGTCATTGTTTCCCAAAAGAAAAACAATTGCAGGTGAATTCTGAGAAATAGTCACAAATTGTCTAAGTTACCAGGATCTCACCTCTTTGAGAACTGACATACTCTCACTGTCCTGGATAAGAATACCAAACAGCAGGAATCCAGGTTAGCATCTCTCACCCGCAGCCTCCATCACATGACTCAGTCTGATCCTTCACATTATGAGTCTTCAAACTGTGCAGAAGCTGTTCCCTGACAGAGGAGGATCAGGTCTGTGACTCTGTGACCTCACCACTCCCCAGAACTGCAATTTTCATTTCACCTGAACATGCAAAGACAGCTCTAGCTGTGGGATCAAAATAATTTATGGAATTTTTCCACTTGATAATTAGTAAAGATATTTGAGAGCTTCTTGTGACTATCTCCAAAGAGATATGCTATTTTGAAGAGGTATTAAATTTTCATAATCTCTGAAGTGTCAAAGGTGCTAGAAATGCTGATGTGAAATTTGTGAGAAAGTTAGAGAAATCTCTATGTCCCATTGGATCTCAGCTTCTCTGAATTATACCAAAACAAATCAATCTAGTTTTCTTTGCTTTTTCAAATGATTTATAATGTTCACTACTTAAATGTTTCTTTATGTATTTTATTCCTGCTCATGTGTTTAAGACAAAGGCTACTCATCATCTTCTTTCCAATTTTTTCTTTTCCAACATAGCTCTTCACTCTAAATATCAAGTGCTCTCTAAGAAGGAAGGAAAGAAAGGGAAAAGGGGGGAAGAAGAAGAAGAAGAAGAAGAAGAAGAAGAAGAAGAAGAAGAAGGAGAAGGAGAAGGAGAAGGAGAAGGAGAAGGAGAAGGAGAAGGAGAAGGAGAAGGAGAAGGAGAAGGAGAAGGAGAAGGAGAAGGGAAGGGAGGGAAAAAGGGAAGGAGGGAGCGGAAGGGAGGGAGGGAGGGAGGGAGGGAGGATGGATGGAAGGAAGGAAAACAGTCTACATGTTGATGTTCAGTGCCTGGGCATCTATGAAAGCAAGGGTAGCACCTCTCTCTCAAAGAATGGCTCCTGGAACTTGACACTTCCTCTAGCAGAAGTCAGAAATGAGCAATAGTTCTTCAGTTGGAAGTGGGACTTCCTGATGACCTCTACTCTCCTTGAGTTAGGTTTTCATGATCCTGAGCAGGTTTTGTGTGTTCTGTTGTAACAAGTGAACACACAAGTGCAATTGCCCTGTACTTTATGGACAAAACCTCTTTCCTGTGAATCATCTACTATCTCTAGTTCTTACAGACTTTCCATTGCTTTTTCCATGATGATTCCTAAGTCTTGAGAGGAAGTGCTGTGATATAGATATCCCAATTTTTCTGGGCACTCCAGAGTCTCTTATTCTCAGCAACTTGAATGATCATGAGATTCTGTGTTAGTCACCATAGACTGCAAAAAAGAAGTTACTCCGATGAGGAATGAGGGATAGAGTAATCTCCAGTGTAAAAAGTAAGAGTTTATTGGACAGTTCATTACTATGTCCTTTTAACTGAATTAGGTTCTTCCCTAGGGTCTATATGAAGCCCATATTATTGACCCTGATAATTATACCAGAAAATGATTCCATCTTGTGAAATGAGGCATCATTTTCATAATGAAATAGTTATTACACCTATAATATTCACGAACTATTGCACCATGCTTGCTGTTGTTATAAATCTCAGAGTTCATACCTGGGTAATATTTATGATAACTTCCACCACTGGAAGAATTATCTAGTAAAGATGGAACTCACACTGTGATTTCTTCATGTTTTTAGACTCAAGTGTATGGTATCTTTTGCAATGTGTTCTTACCATCTCAGGAACATAGGCCCCTACAGACTACAGGCTATTGATATTTTGCTTATTTCTCCTCAATGTATTTTTTTTTTTTACTTTCAAGCATATAATAGCCCCATTTTAGAGTACTGGGCAGAGGAACATAGTCAGTCAATCTGAGAAAAACATCTAGAGATATGGTAGAAATGGTGAAAACATGTTACAATTAGCACTGGAGATCACTTAGTAAAATATAATATAGACCAATATTATCATAATGGCATTAAATTACTCTCAGAAAATGAAAAAAATATCATCCTTGTAAAACAAACATTTTTATTTGTAAGAAGTATTCTTTATTACTTATTTAAATATAATTACATCATTTCCCCTTTTCATACCTTTCTCCATTTCTTCTCATGTATACATCATAATCTCATTTAAATACATGACCTCTATTTCTTTTTTTTAATTTAATTTAAAAAAATATTTTATTCATATTGCACACCAATCATAGTTCCCCCTCCTCTCTCTCCTCCCACTATCTCACCAGCTTCCCACCCAACCTCTGCCCCATCCACTCCTCCAAAAGGGCAAGTAAAGGGGAAAACATGATGTCACATATAGGATAGGAGATCATTACAGCACTTTGTAAATACAATACAAATTAACATGATTATAATGTCACTAAAATATTCTGAGAAAACCAAAAAAAATTGTCCTTGTGAAACAAAAACATTTTAATTTTAAAAAATATTCTTTGCTATTTAAGTTATAGATAATCACATCATTTCCCCTTCTTATTCCTCCCTCTAAGCCCTTCAATACATATAATATACTTTCATTTAAATGCATGGGCTTTATATCTTAAACTACAACCACTTTATCCACACACAGTCACACACTGACATATATGTAATTACAACCTGCTTAGTCCATGCAGTGTAATTTTTATCTATAAAATTTTATTGCAGAGGATATGGTATGACAAACCAATTGGGAGTTTCATCACTTTGGAAGACTATTTCTCCAAATCTCATCATTCCTTGGTTTTCTGTATTGTAGTTCTCTGTCTGTGGTTGAGGCCTCAGGACATTCAGCCCTGCAGTGTTAGCATGTTTATCAGTATTATCCTTATTGAGGATTTTTAGGAATCCACATTGATGAGAATTTGTCCATATAACATTTCTGACAATTGCAGGAGATGCATTCTCACCACAAGCTCCCTGTTCTTCTGGCTCTTGCAATCTTTCTAATCTCACTTCCACTATGATCCCTGAGCCTTTAATGCTATTGGGTTTAGACATATCTGATGGGGCTGACCACCAAATGGACATGTGTTCTCAGCAATTTGGTCTGTTTTTGCTGTCTGTAATGGTCTCCATCTGTTGCAAGTCACATGTATTTGACAAGGGTGGAGAGCTATACTTCCCTGTCATTTAATTGTAAGTATTTACAATGTGATTAGGAATCATGCAGGTTTAGTAACAGGGCAGTAACAGATTCTCCTGGAAAATCCATGTCCTCAAGTGTGTTTGGTAATCAGGTAGGTTTCCAGCATCAGGTATTTTTCCCTGCCTAAAGAAGAAACATTTCCAAGTTGGTTTTATTCAGGCATTTTTAGCTTTCAAACAAACACAGACAAAATCCAGAAAAATGTGATATCAATATATAAAAGACTTCCTTTTCTATAACTAAGTAACAGAAAGTTATGTTGCTTTTAGGGAAGTGTATGCAAAGAAACAATTATGTTAAGTGATTAAAGCCAACCATAGAAAAAGAGAGAACTGTATTAAGTAAACAAAGTTAGCTATAGGAAAAACAATTACAGTCCTGGTTTGGTAGTGCATTCTAATCCCAGCACTCTCAAGGAAATCAAGCATATCTGTGTTATCTAGACCAGCTTGTTCTATGTTGTGAGTTCTCAGACAGCCACTGCTTTGTAGAGAGACTCTATTCTACAGGAAATATAAAATAATATAAAAGAAAGAAAGAATAAAGAAAATGTATTTACTAGTGTTCTTTCCTTGTTTGTTGCTCATAAATGTTATGTAAGTGCTTAAAATTATGGGGGCATTCAATTTTCATAAATACATGGGAAAAGCTGTAAAGGGTAATAATAAGGATGAACAGAGAGTCAGAAAAAGGAAGCTGGAGAAGATGAGGGAAATATGCAGGAAAATATATTGTTGTATATAAAGCCCCATGTGCGTATGACAAATCCTATTTTGACACTGGTTCATGTTCATTGAATTTGCACAATGAAGATCAAAAAAGTAAGATGAAACTGATGTTTGGTCCCTCATCCTAGCAATACTCCTATGACAAGTGGGTTTCCAGGCCTTGCTTCTGTGGCCAACATGTGTGCACCATTCAGCTGATGAGAAATTTGATTTGGTTTAAAAGGGAGCAAGAACCTCTCAGCACACAAACAAACTGTAAGGCTTGTATGTTTTGAATAGAGTAGTGTAAGTCTTTGTGACTTATAGTTTTATGGACAAGAACACACATAAAACGTGGCAAGAAGTTCATGGACATATGTGTAAATGGTGTTGGGAAGAGAGAGATACAGGATAGATATCTTTTAGAAAATTCCTGTCATATTATAAGCTTGCTTCCTGCACAGGATCAAATTAACATCTATCTTCTCTTCCTTGTTACAGTCCTCTTGAAACTGTCCTCATTAATCAAAGACTAAAGATGCCATAATTACTCCACCCACACTAAAGTTTTGTAATTAAGACATGGATGAAGCCATGAGACAGAAGATAAGCTCTTACATGTTAAACAGTCAACTGACCCTGAATTGGATGGACTGATGTGTTTGGACTTTGGCTTTTTCTTTATGTCTTCTTAAGATATAGGGAGTATATATATATATATATATATATATATATATATATATATATATATATATATATATATAGTCCCAAGGGAGTCTGTCATTGTATTTCTAAAAGTTATGCTATTTTTAAAAGAAATGAAACATGTATGTATAGGTCAAGAAAGTGCCTTCAGTACTTTGTGGTAAAGAAGAAAGGATTACATAAAGACACATATAGTTAATGAGTATTTGGTGGCAGTGAAACAGTGGGAAGAAAGAGACTCCAAGGAGGGGTTTGAACATCTCAGTGTTGGAGTTAAACATTACCTTGCTTTGTAACCAGGTTCACTCAGTGAGATGCTGTTTTCTTTATATTATTAATGTTACTCTTAGCACTTATGGAAAAGTTATGGAAACTTTTCATAGAAGCAAAACATTAGTTAAATCAAAAGCCCTGCAGGGTGGGTATGTTCTGATGTCTGTGTGAGGCCCATGGCACTGATATCACTCATCCTTTCTGTTGTTCACATTCCTGTGATCAGCAGGAATTCTGAGTCTTCCACATTGTGTGTGAATTTCTGCATTGGATTATGAGAAGGAGCCAAGTACACAAAGAGAATTTTTAGGTTTGTCTTGCAGAACAGGTTTTACAACAAACCTTAATTCAAAATTTCTTTCCTGAGTCAGCTGTCTTTATTTATATTCATTTCAGAATTTACCTGCCATATGCCCCCCAGTCTTTCCCTTCCTCTCAGGTTATTTCTCTACCTCACTTCAGTCATATGACTTCATTTCCTTTATGATCCTTAATTTATCTTTTCAGTACTCTATAACCATTCAGAGTGGTAAGGGGCACAGTGCACACCTTGAACATGCCTGGTGACAATAGAGGAATATGAGTGTGCACCTGAGCACTCTAACCTGCTACATCAGGGATTTCGGGTATGCCTAGCATTTCTTAATTGCATAGTGAGTTAACAAGAATCTGGAGTTTCTCTAATTCATAACTGAGGAAAAGTTTTAAAACACTATGAAAAGTTTCACCATTTTTAACTTCATATTCTGCTCCATTTTGGTAAGGGATGATATATACTCTCTCTGTATTAGACACAGAGCAATAAAGTTTCAATTTCTTTATTTTTTCTTTACTAAGAAATTTTGTACTCACTCCACAGACTATCTACAGAATCCCCCTCCTGCCTCCCTCACCACTCAGCCCTCTTTCCCAAGCCACCCTGCATCCGCACATGCCCTAAATCAAGGTGTCTCATGGGGAGTCAGCCAAGCCCAGAACACTGAGCCTAGGCAGGTCCAAGCTCCTTCTCACTGCACAAAGGCTGTGAAAAGCATTACACTGCAGGCACTGGATTCCCAGAAGCCTGCCCATAGACCAGGGACAGATCCTGATCTGTCTGCCTGGATGCCTAACATACAGTTGGAGCCAAACAACTGTCTTCCATAACCAGAGGACCTAGTCCAGTCCCATGGGGGCTCCACAGCCACCATTCCACAGTTCATGGGCTTCCACTAGTATGGCTGGTCATCTCTGCATGTCCTGCTATCATGATCTCAACATCCCTTGCCTGCAGAATCTCGCTGCTCTCTCATCAATTGGATTCCCAGAGCTCAGCCTGGTGCCTAGCTATAGATCTCTGCATCTGCTTCTATCAGTCACTGGACAAAGGCTCTATGATGACAGCTAGGTTATTTGCTAGTCTGGACGCCAGAGTAGATGGGTCCAGGCACCCACAGGACCACTGCCAGCAGACCAAGGTGGGGATCATCCTTGTGGATTCCTGAGAGCCTCCCCAGAACACTGCCTCTTCCTATTCCCATGATGTCCTCATCTATGATTCTATCTTCCTCCCTTCCCTCCCACTCTGTTCCTGTCCCAGGATGACCATTTCCCTATGTTCTCATCCCCAACTCCACATCCTCTGCCACACACAAACACACACCCAGTCTGCTCATGCAGATCTCATCCACTTCTTTGTAGGGTCATCCATGTGTCCCTCCTAGGGTCTTTCCCTGTTAGCTAGCCTCTCTGCAGTTGTGGGTTGCAGTATGGCCATCCCTTCCCTCACATCTAGTATCCACTTATGAGTAAGTACATACTGTGTTTGTCTTTCTGAGTCTAGGCTACCTCACTCAGGATGATATTTTCTAGTTCCATACACTTGCTTGCAGATTTCAGGATATCCTTGTTTTTTACTGCTGAGTAGTAATCCTGTGTATATATGCCACATTTTCTTTAGCCATTTTTCAGTTGAGGGGCATCTAGGTTGTTTCCAGGTTCTGGCTATTATGAATAATACTGCTATGAACATAGCTGAACATATGTATTTGTGGTAAGATTAAACATTACTTGGGCATATGCTGGGTCTTGAGGAAGACTTATTCCCAATTTTCTAAGAAACCACCATACTGATTTCCAGAGTGGCCATACAAGTTTGCATTCCCACCAACAGTGGAGGAGTGTTCTCCTTGTTCCACATCATCTGCAACATAATCTGCCTTCAGTGTTTTTGATCGTAGCCATTCTGAGGGGTGTTAGGTGGTATCTCAGAGTTGTTTTGACTTGCATTTCCCAGATAATTAGGGATGTTGAGCAATTCCTTAAATTTCTTTCAGCCATTTGAGGTTCTTCTATTGAGAATTCTCTATTAAGCTCTATAGCCCATTTTTTAATTGGATTGTTCAGTATTTTGATGTCTAGCTTTTTGAGTTCTTTATATGTTTTGAAGATCAGCCTTCTGTCAGATGTGGGGTTGGTGAAGGTCTTTTCTCAACTTCTTATTTCTTTTATACTTCCACTTCATATGGAAAAACAAAAGCCCACAATGGCCAAAATAATCCTACAGAATAAAGGAACTTCCAGAGGCATCACTATTCCTGAATTCAAGCACTACTATAGAGCTATAGTAATAAAAATAGCTTGGAATTGACATAAAAAAATGTGTTGACCAATGGAATAGAACTGAAGATGCTGACATTAACCCACACATCTATGAACACCAGATATTTGACAAATAATCCCAATATTACAATAGAAAAAATACAGCATCTTCAACAAGCAATGCTGGTATAACTGGATGTCAGCATGTTGAAGATTATAAATAGACCTATATTTATCACCATACACAAAACTCAAGTCAAATTGGATCAAAGACCTCAACACAAATCCAGTTATACTGAACCTGATAGAAGAGAAAGTAGGAACTAGCATGGAACACATTGGCACATGAGACCACTTTCTAAGTATAACACCAATAGCACAGATACAATGAGAGCAACAATTTATAAATGGGACATCCTGAACCTGAGAAGCTTCTGTAAAACAAATGACATTGTAAATGAGACAAAAATGACAGCCTAGAGAATGAGAAAATATCCTCACCAACCCGACATCAGAAAGTGGGCTGATCTCCAAAATACATAAAGAACTCAAGAAGTTAGATATCAAAATACCAAACAATCCAGTTTAAAAATGGGCTACAGATCTAAACAGAGAATTCTCAACAAAAGAATATCAAATGGCCAAAATATATTTAAAGAATAGCTCAACATCCTTAGTCATAAGGGAAATTCAAATCAAAAGTCACTCTGAAACACTATCTTACACCTGTCAGAATGGCTAAGATCCATAACACTGAAGATAGCTTTATTGGAGAGGATGTGGAGCAAGAGGAACACTCCTCCACTTTTGGTTTGAGTGCAAACTTATACAGTCACTTTGGAAATAAGTGTGGCATTTCCTCAGAAAATTGGGAATCAATCTACCTCAAGACCCAATGATACCACTCTTGGTCATATACCCAAGGGATGCTTAATTATACCACAAGAACACCTACTCACCTATGTTAATAGCAGTATTATTCATGATAGCCAGAACCCGGAAACAACCTAGATACCCCTTAACCAAAGAATTGATAAAGAAAATATGGTACATAAACACAATGGAGTAGTACTCAGTTGTAAAAAAAAAATAAACAAAAAAAACCAAAACAAAACAATGACATCATGAAATTTGCAGGAAACTGGATGGAACTAGAAAATATCATCCTGAGTGAGGTAAGCCAGACCAGAATGGCAAACTTGGTATCTACTCACTCATAAGTGGATATTAGATATAAAGCAAAGGATAGTCAGAATACAACCCACAGAGAAACTAGGAAACAAGAAAGGATGGATGGATCAGTTTATAAAGGGGAAACAGATGAGATCTCTATAAGTAAACTGGGAACAAGGGAAGGTATTAGAGGGGAGAGTACAGGGGATGAGAACCTGAGGGAATTGTATGGTTGAGCTGAGGGAGGGATGGCCTGGGAGAGCAATGAAGGAGCTATCTTGATAGAGGGAGATGTTATGGTTTAAGAGAGATACATGGTATTAGGGAAATTCCCAGCAATACCCAAGGATGACCCCAGATTAGACTACGAGCAATGGTGGAGAGGGTGCCTGAACTGGCCTACCCCAGTAATCATATTAGTGAATGCCATAACTGTCATTATAGAACCTTCATCCAGTAATTGATAGCAGCAGATCCAAAGATTCACAGCCAAGCCAAGCACCAGGTTGAGCACCAGGAGTCCAGTTGAAGAGAGAGAAGAGGGATTCTATGAGTAAAGGGGGCTGCCAGGCTCATGATGGAGAAATCTATATAGATAACTGAACCAACCTCATAGTAACTCATCAACATTAGACTGATGGCTGTGGAACCGCCACTGGACCAAACTAGGATCTCTTCATACAAGACACATTTGTGTAGCTTCCTCTGTTTTAGGCAGAGGAATCAGGATCTATCCCTGGTGCGTGAGCTGGCTTTCTAGAGCTCATTAACTATGGTTGCTCAGCCTTGATGCTGGGGTGAGAAGCTTGTTCCTGCCTCAACTAAATATACCAAGCTTTGCTGACTCCCCATGGGAGCACTTACTTTGTTGGAGGAGGGGATGAGAGGTTGGTAGGTGCATGAAGAATAGGGAGAGCAGAAGTAGGGATGACAGGGGGATCTGTGTTTGGTATGTAAAATGACTAAAATAATTTCTTAAGTGAAAAAAAAGAAAAATTTATGTGACACCTGAATTCATTATTTTTGGGTTATTTAGGCTCATATTGTTACATAAAACATTGGATTATTCTCAACAGTTTTGTTCACCAAATTTATGAATAGTATACTACCATTGAATAACCACTGAATTTGCACATATAACTGTGAGCAACAGTTTATTTTTTCTTATCAGTAATTATTGTTTATATATAAACATGTGTGCTTTAAAGTTCTATAAATTATTTTTGGTATGTTCATGTACATGAAAATTTTAAGAGGTCTTCATTTATGGTTTAATAGAGATAACCTTTATTTACTGGGATTGAAATTTTAGAAGAATGTATGAATATTTTATAAAATAAAATCATACATCATATCACTCAAATAAGCTAATATTTCTCATGTTTCTAACTTTCTACCCAGTATTATTTTTGTCCTCTTATATACGTGTTCAGATATATTACAAGCAAAAATTATTTGTTACACAAGTTTGCATCCTTTCCTTGCCATATAGCATATTTAATTTAGAATGGAGCAACCCAAGTCAGTGCAAAAGCTTCCCTCTCCTGCCAAGGGTTCCTTCAGCTGTGGACCACCATGTTCTGCACTAATTCATCCTAACAATAGCTTTTGAGGGAACCTAATATGGCAGTCTTCACTGAGTTAAGTCTGTTCACACAAAAAAAGAAAACCTACCATGACTATTTAAAGTGAGAATACATAGAATAGGCTTGATATCGAGACAAGATGGTCATACAGTTAGTGTCATTGGTTTAACTTCATTTTTGTGATTCTATTGTAATTGGTGTCCTCTCAGTGATGATAATAAATGTTCTGTCAGCTTAAATATGGGGATTTTATTCCTCACTCAGTCATTGACATCATAAGAACTTCCTCCCTCTTCAGTCTGTATATTTCCCTCTTCTCATCGGACATCACTTGAGACCCATATATTTGATTCTCCTTCAACTAGTTCTGGCCAGCCTCCAAGATTTATCAAGTAATGGTATATATGTGATGATATTTTATTTGTGCACCAATAAAGCTTATCTGGAGATCAGAGGAAAAAGCCAGCCACTATATTAAATATATAAGTCAAGTAACTGTACTATACACCTTTAATCCTAGCATTCGGGAGGCATAAATTCATCAGGAACTCTGCGAGTTCAAGGTCACACTGGGAACAGAGCCAGTTGTGGTGGCACATGCCTTTAATTCCCATCACTAATTAAACATGGAGGTATGGAGGTCTGTACAGACAGACAGGAATTGATAGAGCTGGGAGGAAAGAGGAAGTGATGTAGCTAGGCAGAGAGAGGAAGTGAGATGGGAGAGCACAGAAAGGATATAGGCATGAGTATACAGGAAGCAGCACTCCCTTTGATTGAGGATTTCCTAGTGGTAAGAACATGGTTGGCTCTTTCTGCTTCTCTAATCTCTCAGTTTTTACCCCAATATCTGACTCTAGGTTTTTTATTAATAAGAACTTTTAAGATTCATCTTACATATTCAAAAGAGAATAATAACATTGAGATGGAAAATTTTTCTGAATGATACAAGTTGCAAACTTGTCTTCTATGATTATGGAGTTAGCACTGGGTCTTTTAGCACTGTCTGTCTCTTTGATGGCTTCCAGATGACTATTCTCAACCTCAAGATGTCAGTTGGAAGAATCTGGATTCAGTCACTAGAATTGACATTATACTGCTGTCTAGTCACCTGATTTCTATATCTCCTGATGAATTCAATTCTTCCATTTGTAGTGAAAGGTCCATTGAATGACAAAAAATTCAGTTTATAAAGTAATAATGTGAATAGCTGTTGACAATGCCTGATACATGTACCAGAGTATACACTATTTTATACTTTCCTTTCAAATGATGAATATGATTCTGATAGTCTGTGATCATGTATTGTGACCATTGTTCTTCAGAGACACAAGCAAGTTGTATAGCACATTCAAAGGTACAGCCCTTCCTCTACTGGTTCTCCTAAAAATAGAGACACATGTAGCTCCCTGATCCTCATGAGTTTATTACTGCTATTTGTTCAGTCTACATTTGTTTGACCATTTGGATGATTCTTGAAGAATAATGTGAGCAGTGTGTTGTGAGCGGCTTTGTACTTCTGGCATCTTGTTTTCCTGCATTCAGCCCATATGTGATCATTCTTATTGATATTTGAGTCTTCCAGATCTCTTTTGCTCTCAGGCCAAGGAATAAACCTTTTTCCTAATTCACATGCTGTGCTGATAGTCTGTTGCAATCAAGGTATATGAATTGATTATTACTATCAACATCAATCATTATTTTGTCACCTATAATCTAACAATATGTATTTACCAGGAAACAACAATAGCTATTTCTCTAATATCATGTTTGTCATGAGGAATGTAAAAAATGTTGTACATAAATAATCAAATATTCACTAAGGTAACATTTAGGACATTTTTAACTTTGGAGAAATTATTTTCATTTTAATATTGCAGTGCAGTAAATTTCTGAGTATGAAGCATAGATGTTAATTTATTACAGACCTTTTGAAATACTCAGAATATTTTATTATTTGCCTCTGTTTTCATTTCTAATATATCCTCAATAGTTAAAATTATTTGAGGCTTCCCTGCACTATGCCTTCTGCCCTTCTTTCTCCATGCATGGAACATATATTCCCAAATACAAATGCACCCATGTCTGTATCTGAGGATGTTTCATTTCATAAACTCCCTTCAAGATGGGGTCAACAGATTTGTGCTTCCAAATCCATCAATCCCTATAGAATGTACATACAACACACCTATCCAGATATAGCAAATGACTGCCTTCCCCTGTTATGAATTTTTGGCCTACCTTGGTCTCCTACTAAACTAGAAACCATAAACTCCCAACCAACTCCTTTATTGAGAAAAAATAAATCCTGACAGCTCCTCCAAACTCCTGAGAAAATCCCATGAGAATTTTATATCACTATTGCAGGCCTTCTGTCCTGGGTTTAGAGACCAAGTCTGAGAAATTTCTAATACTTCATGTAAAAATGTAACATTGACTATTACAAACATAGCTGATATGAACATAGCTGAGCAAATGCCCTTGTGCTATGATTGAGCATCCTGGAAACAACCTAGATTCCTTTCATCTGAAGAATGGATAAAGAAAATATGGTACATATACACAATGGAGTACTACTCAGCAGAGAAAAACAATGACATCATGAGGTTTGCAGGCAAATGGATGGATCTAGAAAAAATCATCCTGAGTGAGGTAACCCAGACTCAGAAGGAAAAACATGGTATGTACTCACTCATAGGAGGATACTAGATGTAAAACAAAGATGACTAGACTGCTACACAACTGCAGGGAGGCTACCTAGAAAACAGGATCCCTAGGAAAGACCAAGGGATCACCCAATGACAGAGAAATGGATGAGATCTACATGAACACCCTGGATGACAGTGGGAGTAATGAAGGGCAAGATTTGAAGGGAAAGAAGCTAAGGGGAACAGGAGATCCCAGCTGGATCAAGAACAGACATGGGAGAAGAGGAATAACAGACCATGATAAATGAAGACCACATGAGAACAGGAATAGGCAGAGTGCTTGAGAGGCTCCCAGAAATCCACAATGATACATCCTCTATAGACTGCTGGCAGTGGTTGAGAGAAAGCCTGATCTTACCTAGTCTGGTGATCAGATGACTAAACACCCTAACATTCGTCTTGGAACTCTCATCCAATAACTGATGGAAGCGGATGCAGATATCCTCAGCCAGGCCCCAGGTGGAGCTCCAGGTGTCCAACTGTCGAGAAAGAGGAGGGACTGCAAGAGCATGAATTGTTGAATCCAAGATTGCAAAAAGCACAGGGACAAATAGCCAATCAAATGGAAGCACATGAATTATAAACCAACAGCTGAGGAGCCCCCAGCTAGATCAGGCCTTCTGGATAAGTGAGACAATTGAATAGCTTGATCTGTAAGGGAGGCACCAAGTCTGTGGGACCAAGACCTGTCCTTAGTGCAGGAGCTGGCTGTTTGGAACCTTGGGCTTACACAGGGACACTTTGTTCAGTCTGGAAGAAGGGGACAGGACCTGCCTGTAGTGAATCCACCAGGTTTAAATGAATCCCCAGGGGAGTCTTAGTCCTGGAGGACATGGGAATGGAGGGGAGGGGCTAGGGGGAAGGTGGGAGTGGGAGTGGGAGGGGGAAGGACAGGGGACCCCAGGGCTGATGTATAAAAATAAAACATATAATAATAATAAAATAAATTTTAAAAATAACATTGACTGAGATGCTTCAAGACCAGAACCTAAGCTCTATTCAGATTGACTACAACCAGAAAAGTCAGAATAATTTAAAATGGACAATCAAATACCCATTTTAAAAGGGAATTTAGATTTCCAGACCAAGAAGTACTACCCACAACATCATTATAGATTCCTAGATCCCATAGGAAACAAATAGCATGAATAACTCAAGACAATAATTCTCTGCTGAAAACTATGATTTCCATATTAATAATCCCTAGATAAGCCACTTAGATAAGAATGTGACTATGATTTCAAGATGGCAATAATAAATATGATCAAGAAATTATGAGATAGGAATAAATTGCAGAATGAGGAGGTAAAACACAATTGAACAAATAATGTAAACAACTTAAGATGTGAAATATAATTTAATAATGATATATAATCCCTTAAAAGGTCAAAATGAATTAAACTTGAAGAGGTAGATATGGAATTAAATAATCAGAGGAAATAATGATCAACAAATTGAATGCAGTAGAAAAAAGAAGATCAGACCTTAGAGCAAGCTGCAAGAAATAGATCACTCATTAAAGACTTCTGAGAGATCAACAAAAATAAATACACCACATATCCAAACTAATGGGACACTATGAAAGCCGTGCTAAGAGGAAAATTCATAGCACTAAATGCCAACATAAAGAAGTTGGAGAAATCTCACACTAGTGACTTAACAGCACACCTGAAAGCTCTAGAACAAGAACAAACAAGTCTCCCAGGAAGAATAGACATGAGGAAATTATCAAATTGAGAGCAGAAATCAATAAAATTAAAATAAAGAAAACAATACAAAAATTAATGAAAAAAAAAAAAAAAAGAGTTGGTTTTTGAGAAAATCAAGAAGATATACCGGACCTTATCCAAACTAACCAAAAGACAGAGAGACACACACAGAGAGAGAGAGAGAAAGAGAGAGAGAGAGAGAACATCCAATTTAACAAAATTAGAAATGAAAAGGGGAACATAACAACAGACAATGATGAAATCCAGAAAATTATCAGGTCATACTTCAAAAACCTCTACTCCACAAAACTGGAAAATCGAAAAGAAATGGATAATTTTCTGGATAGGTACCACATACCTAAGTTAAATCAAGACCAGGTAAACCAATTACATAATCCAATAACCCCTAAGGTAATAGCATCAGTCATTAAAATCTCCCAACCCCTCAAAAAAGCACAGGACCAGATTGTTTCACTGCAGAATTCTACCAGATCTTCTAAGAAGACTTAATACCAATATTCTTTAAATTGTTCCACACAGTAGAAGCAGAAGGAATATTACCAAACTCTTTCTCTGAGGCTACAATTACCCTGATTCCTAAACCAAACAAAGATGCAACAAAGAAAGAGAACTACAGACAAATCTCCCTCATGAACATTGATGCAAAAATACTCAATAAAATACTGGCAAACAGACTCCATGAACACATTACAATGATTATCCACCATGATCTAGTAGGCTTCATCCCAGGGATGCAAGGGTGGTTCAACATATGAAAGTCCGTCAATGTAATACACTGTATAAACAAAATAAAAAAAAAAAACCACATGATCATCTCACTAGATGCAGAAAAGGCATTTAACAAAATCCAACACCCCTTCATGATAAAGGTCTTGGAGTGATCAGGAATACATGATACATACCTAAACATAATAAAGGCAATTTACAGAAAGCCAACAGCCATCATCAAATTAAATGGAGAGAAACTCAAAGCAATTCCAGTAAAGTCAGGAACAAGGCAATGCTGTCCACTCTCCCCATACTTAGTCAACATTGTACTTGAAGTTCTAGCAGAGCAATAATACAACATAAGGAGATTAAGGGGATACAAATTGGAAAGGAATAAATCAACCTTTCCCTTCTTGCAGAAGACAAGATACTATACACAAGTGAGCCCCAAAATTCAACTAAGTAAATGATACAGCTTATTAATATCTACAGCAGTATAGCAGGATTCAAGATCAACTCAAAGGAATCAGTAGCCCTCCTATATACAACAGACAAATAGGCTGAGAAGGAAATCAGAGATACATCACACTTTACAATAGCCACAAATAATATAAAATACCTTGGGATAATTCTAACTAAGCAAGTGAAGGAACTATATGATGAGAACTTTAAATCCCTGAAAAAAGAAATTGAAGAAGATGTCAGAAAATGGAAAGATCTCCTATGCTCATGGATAGGCAGGATTAACATAGTAAAAATGACGACTTACAAAAAGCAATCTACAGATTCAATACAATCCTTATCCAAATACCAACATAAGAGATTTTCTGTTTGTTTTAAGTATCAGCCACTGGTTCCCCTGTCCTCCCTCCCCCCACCCCCTAGTCTCTCCCTCTAGCCCACCTCCTTTTTCCACCTCCTCCAGGGAAAGGTCTCCCCTGGGGAGTCAATAGAGCCTGGTACTTTCTGTTCAGGAAGGTCCAATCCTCACCTCCCTGCACCAAGGCTGAGCAAAGTGTCTCAGCATGGACACTAGGTTCAAAAGGCCAGCTCATGCACCGAGGACAGGCAAGGAACTCTTAAGGAAAGCAAAAGTGGAAAGTTGAATCAGCAGACCCTCAGTACAGAAGCAACAAAATATATTCACGTTAGTAACACATAAGAGAAAACTGATGCTAAGACTTCAGGTAAACCCACAAAACCAGTCCTTTCCCCATCTCACCATATTCCAGTATTTTATTGCCCCACCCTCCAGAGCAGTGGTTCTCAGCTTTCCTAATGCTGTGACCCTTTAATGTTGTTCCTAATGTCATAGTGACCCTACCCATAAAATTATTCCATCACCACTACACAACTATAATTTTGCTACTATTATGATTCATAATGTAAATGTTTGATATGCAGGATATATGAGGCATCATGACTCACAGGTTGAGAACCACTGCTCTAGAGTGACATCTTTTTATGTGTGTATCCCTAAAGATTTCTCAAAATTCCATGTGGTCAAGCTCAGGAAAAAAAAATAGATCATCTAATAATACATTTGCTTTAAGTTTGGAGGAAAGAAAAAGCCTATCGACAGGTGGCTGGGACACACATTATAGAAGCAAGTAACTACAGAGAATCTGAATAGTAAGCTGGAAATAGATAAATTAAGAAGGATAAAGTCTATCCCATAGTATATAACAAGTGGTTTTGTGAGAAGTCAAAGGACACGGACATAAACCGGGCAAAGACTTGAAATACTTCTTCCAGATGTTACAACTCCAGGGTGGGCCTTGAGCAGATACTAGTATGGCTGAACCCAGTAGAAGGACCCAGACCAGAAAATAAAGATGTCAATAGGCCTCCAACAGTTATAACTGCTCTGGAAAAGGACTTTGAAAATAAATATAATCTGAATTTCAAATAATAATGCATACAATATTTAGAATGTGGGTGTTCCATATATTATAATAATAAATTATTTTGATAATGTTAATTATCCTTAGTAAAACACATGATTTATATTTAATAGCTTTACTGTAATGGAATAAAGTGATTGTAGCAATAATTGTTACATATAATGTAGAATTCACATTATAAACTAAAACATTTCCATTATAATAAATAAATGCATGATTTAGTTAAAAAAAGAAATAGATCACTTACTCAAAGAAAATATCTAATCTGAAGACATAAGCAAACATAAATTAACAAAAGGTTGAATTATTCAAGAGATCTTCCACACACTTAGAAAGGATAAAAAACTATGAATAATAGTATAAAAAAGAATAAACCCAGGTCAAAGGCATAGATGTTATTTCAAATAGCTTAAAAAATTTAAAAAACATAATAATGCTAGCCAAGAAAATAAAAGACTTGAACAATAAAAAGGTGAAGACATTGTGAAATAAACTGAATAAGATACCAGAAGATTAAAAAAAATCTCTCAAGTTCATGAGTTGGTAATATCACCATTGTGACAAAGGTCAACCCATCAAAAGCAATTTACAGATTCATTGCAATACTTATTAAAATTGCAGTGCAGTTCCTCACAAATACTGAAAAAAATGTTAAAATTTGTATTGGAAGCCAAAAAGAACCTATATAGGCACAATAATCTTGAACAACAAAAACACATTATATGCTTTCGAGTAATGTTATTAAAACCAGCATTTAAATACTATGTATTGATCAATGAAATAGAATTGAGAATAAATATATTATCTGTGCCTTTGAACTGGTATTCTTCTCCTTCCATCCCTAATATTCTTAGGTTTGGCCTCTTCATGGTGTCCTACATTTCATAGATGTTTTGTGTTTTGACATTTTTGACTTTAGTGTTTTCTTTGACTGATGCATCTGTTTCCTCTATCTTATCCTTCATGCCAGAGATTTTCTCATTCATCTCTTGTATCATGTTGGTTATGCTTTCATCTGTGTTTCCTGTTCATTTGCTCAGATTTTCCATTTCCAGCATTCCCTCAGTTTGTGTCTTCTTCATTGCTTCTATTTCCATTTTCAGGTCTTGAACTGTTTTCTTCACCTGTTTGATTGCTTCTTTTATTTTCTTTGGCATTTTTAAGGATTCATTTATTTCTTCCAACTTTTGTTTGTCTTTTCCTCAATTTCTTCAAGGGAATTTTTCATTTCCTCTTTAAAAGCTTCGATCATTTTCATAAAGTTTTTTTTTTTTGGTGGTGGTGGGGTTTAAAATAGGGTTTCTCTGTGTAGTTTTGGTGCCTGTCCTGGATCTTGCTCTGTAGACCAGGCTGGCCTTGAACTCATAGAGATGTGCCTGCCTCTGCCTCCCAAGTGCTGGGATTATAGGCATGTTCACCACTGCCTGGCTCATAAAGTTATTTTTAGTTCATTTTCTTCTGCTTCTTCTACGTTGTGATGTTCAGGTCCTTCTGTTATAGAACTGCTAGGTTCTTGTGGTGCCATATTGCTCTTTATGTTCTTGTATGTATCCTTCACAACTGTCTAGCCATCTCTTCCTCCAATCTCTGCAAGAGGTGTGTAAAGGGTCTCAGGCAGTGGGATCAGCATCTATCCCTGGTGCATGAGCCAATTACCTATGGTGGGACATCTTGCACAGCCTTCATGTCATGTGGGGGGGCATACACCTGTCTCAATTGCATATACTGGGCTTTGCTGACTCCCCATGGGAGTCCTGACCTTTTCAGAGGAGGGGATGGGTGGGTTTGGAAGAAAGGCTTGGGAGAAGAGCAGAGCAAGGGATGCAAAGGAGATCTGTGATTGGTATGTGAAATGAATAAAACATTTCTTAATAAAAAGGAAAAGAAAAGAGAGAATTGAAAATAATTATTTAACCGTATAACTTCAGCAAGGTGTTTGCATCACTCACAGCTCGTGTAGCAACAGCCTTGGTAGTCTCTCCTTCACGTGAGGCATCCCCTCAACCTACTGTGCTGTGTTCTTTCATCAGTTGCTGTTGAATGTTCTTTTACATTGTGTGAGTACATGTTTCCGTGTTTGGTTTAATAAAGAAGCTGACTGGCCAGTAGCTTTACAGAATACAGTTAGGTAGGAAAGCCAAATTGAGAATGATGGGATGAGGAAGGGAGGAGTCAGGGAGTCACTAGTCAGATGCAGATGGAGCAGGAGATGAAGGCTCCATGCTAATAAAGTTTACCACCCTGTTGCAGAGCAAAAATAAGGAATATAGGTTAAACTTAAAATGTAAGAGATAGTAATAAGCTTGAGTTCTTGGCTTTGCACTTATAATTAATATGAGCCTCAATGTATATATTTTAGAGCAGCTATGGGACAGGAGATTCCACCTACAATAAGTCCTTTGACAATGCTCCCCTCTACAAGCTTAGAAGCTCATAATGTTATAAAAGTATAACAGGCATCAATCTAAAATGAGATCCAACCATTTCCATGTTTCATAGACTCATGGATAGTATCTTTTTTATTTCTTCCAACTTGTTTGTCTTTTCCTCAATTTCTTTAAGGAAATGTTTCATTTCCTCTTTAAAATACTCTATTATTTTTATAAAGATATTTTGAGTTCATTTTCTTCTGCATCTTCTATGTCGTGATGTTCAGGTCCTCCTGTTATAGAACTGCTAGGGTCTGCTGGTGCCATTTTGCTTCACTAGCCACCAAAGTCAAGGAGGAAACATACCTGAAAGAAGCCTCCCTTTTTCTGGTGTTCTAAATAGAAACACAGTGTGTCCAATAATCTATGTATAGTTCAGGTTGCAAAAACCTAATAATGGCAAATCCATTCAAGACAGTTAGAGTTAGATGTTACACACTGTTGTATTAAAAGCAGGTTGAACAGAGAGGCAGACTGAACAGTTGCCTATTAGTCTGAAATCTTAAATCAACTCCAGGTACATTAACTCTGGCTGGTGGTCCAGCAAAAATTCCAGGCTTTTCGAATATAGTAGATATTTTCATAATGATACATCTTCCACATTATAGTATACTTTCAACTTTACCATTTGTCATCCATCCCTGCTCCCTATGATGCAAAACCTCTCTGGTTCTTCTACCAGGATCTCAACATATGACATCACAGGGGAGAAGAGTGACTTTACACTTCTAGCCTGACCCTCTGAGGTGCTCACTGATCCCCCAAAGGTTTTTCTTCCTTATTGATGGGATCAAGTGTTTTCACAGGTGATGTCATCACCCTCAGCATAACTATCATTGTGTCTTCCTGTGCCATGGTCCTGTCATCATTTTGGCGGAAGAGCTTGGAGTTCATTCTGCCATAATCTTTGGGATTACAGCCAACTTCATAGCCATATAAGGTTTGTAGGTTTCACATGACCACTGAGTCCACATCCAGCACTCATCACAGATGCATCCTACATTCACAGGTGATTGGTTTTCCTTCAGGTATCCTCTCTTCAGAGGACAGGGCAGTCTCTGGAAGGTGGGTGAGTGCAGAGCTCTGAACTGATCCTCCTCTGTCAGGGAACAGCTTCTGCACAGTTTGAAGACTCATAATGTGAAGGATCAGACTGAGTCATATGATGGAGGCTGCGGGTGAGAGATGCTAACCTGGATTCCTGCTGTTTGGTGTTCTTATCCAGGACAGTGAGAGTGTGTCATTTCTCAAAGAGGTGAGATCCTGGTAACTTACACAATTTGTGACTGTTTCTCAGAATTTACCTGCAATTGTTTTTCTTTTGGGAAACAATGACCCTTTTCACTGTGTTGCTAAAAACTTTCCCAGATTTTAGTTAGTTACAGGAACGATTTGAGAGTGGTTTGATGGCCTCTGCATATTTACACCTAAAATTCTGCTTTCCATTAAGGCTTCACGTGGATGAGAATCATTTTCTCCTTATTGGAAATGTTTGAGTAGAGTGTCGTGTTGAGAACATACCATCCTTCTTAGAGGGCTTCCAGTCCAGCTCTGTGAAAGAGAAGTAAGTGTTAAACTCATGTTTCACTATCTGGACTTCAATTCCACGGCATGTGAGTAACTGAGGGAATGCACCTGCATATCCCTCAGGTCTGGGACCCCCGTTACTACAACTTCCCCAAGACACATATGCCCACGGTCCAAAAACATATGTTTTGTTCACTTGGTTTTGAAACAGGCTCTCCTTACATAGTCTTGGCTTTTCTGTAGCTTGTTGCATAGACCAGGCTAGCCTGAAAATTATACTATCCTCTTGATTCTACCTAATATATGCTGAGATTAAAGGCAAGTATCACAATTATCAGCCCTGATATTGCTTTTGAATCAGGTATTTCAGTTATTTTTGTGGTATCTGTTAGATCTACTGCATCAATGGGTGATAATATAGTAGTATCAATTAGTTTTGTAACATTTATCATTTCACTAGTTTATTTTTATATTAAGGTATGGTACTATTGTTCAATATTTCCATGTATTATATATTGTGATTTAATTATATTACAAAAAGTTCAAGACTCTAACCAGCAATCCTCCTTTGAAATTAATGTATTATATGATCCTGTATTAAATACTACACAACTAATTGTTTTTTACATTTTTGTACCCATGATTATTTTCAATGTGTTTGAAAAAAATAATACACAACAATTTAAAGATTAGGAAGCAAGTTTGAAAATATTTAAAAGCAAACACAGAACAGTTATGTACACAGATATATGTAAATTCAATTACATGTGGCTGTGCTGACAAAGGAGGATACAAATGTTTTCTTTCCTGATAGCTGATGGTCATTCTCTCAGCTTGGGTTTTATTGCTGTGAAGAGAAAAACCTTGTCCACAGCAACTCATACAAAGGAAAACACTTCATTGAGGCTTGCCATAGTTTCAGAGTTTTATTCCATTATTGCCATGGCTTGAAGCACCCCAGCATGCAGCATGAAGGCAGACATACTGATGAAGGAGATCAGAGTTCTACATGCTGATCTGCAGGCAGCAAAAGGATACTATGCCACACCAGCCAGACGTGAACTTATAATACTTAAATCCCACCCCATAGTGACACACTTCCTCCATTAAGGTCTCATCTATTCAAACAAGGCTAGACCTCTTAAAAATGTAATTCCTTATGGGCCAAGTATTCAAACACATGAATCTATGGGGGCATACTTTTCAAATCAACATAGTCACTATTTTCTTTTCTCATTTTTATTTCTCTCTATTTTTCTTCTCAAATGTGATTCTTTTTATTTTTCTCTACTTTTTATTTCCTTTTCATATAACTATGAGGTATTTATGTCATATATTTTGATCATGTTTACACCTCCTCAAATCTAACCAGATTTGCAATATTTCTATACTCACCAACATTTGTGTCTCTTTAATTTTTTAACTCATGAATCACAGATTATGCTTACTGTGTGATCTTTTGTGTGTGACGATACACTACATCATTTTCAGCCTATTCGTAACCACATCTTAAAGGAAGCTCACTCAAACTGTCCTAGTAGCTATCAGTTGTCAATAGCATCTTAGTTATAGGTTACTACTTCCTCTGGAGCCACACAGTGTCCTTTCTGGTAAGTCTCTGACCTTTTTGTTGAGACAGGATTTCTCTGTGTAGCTTTGTGCCTTTCCTGGAACTCACTTTGGAGACCAGTCTGGCCTCAAACTCACAAAGATCTGCCTGCCTCTGCCTCCAGAGTGCTGGGATTAAAGGCATGCACCACCACTGCCCAGCCAAGTCTCTGTCTTTTAATAGTTGCTGGATCCTTGGAAACCTGAGTGTGTATGCAACCAGGACTCTCACCTGAATGTAGCTTGATCACTGAACCCTATCACCATTGGATTTTGGATTTTAAAATTGCAATTTCCTGTAAAGTACTTGGAAAATATTAACCCTATTAATGACAAAATAAATTTTAACTTTTGCCACAATGTCCCAGTTAATTATCTGCAATTGAAACAATTGATGTTCATTGAGATATAGGAAACTTCTTAGAGAGACACACTTTAATGTTACTTATGAACATGAATTGATAATGTCCATGCAATGCATTGTTTGACTCGCTAGGAAAAAAGTAGTCCAACTTGTTTCACAAGTGGCTTCTGGACCTGGTTGGCATTGACCAAGAACCATGACAGAATGACCCTCAGAGACTTGGCTGTGTGGATCGTTTTCCTGTTCCTGACTTCACTGGGAATGCTTGGAAACTCAGTCTTGCTGTGTGGTTTTATCATTGCTGACTTCTCTGGAATCAGGGCAAAGAAGCCCACAGATCTGATTGTCAAACACCTGACCTCAGCCAACTTTATAGTTCTTTTCAGGGGAGTCCAACAGATGATGGCTGCTTTTAGTCAGAGTTACTACCCAGATTATGTTTCATGTAAACTTACGTTATATTGTCATAGAGTTTCCAGAGGAGTATCCCTTGGCTCTACATCCCTGCTGAGTGTCTTTCAGGCCATCACCATCAGTCCCAGTGATTCCAAGTTGGCACAGCTCAAGGTCAGAACCTCTAGGATCATTGGTCCTTCCCTGGGCCTGTGCTGGGCTTGGCAGATGTTGTTATATGTCTTCATTCCCGTATACACAACTGACATATGGGGTGGAAGAAATGTTACTGGGATAAAAAATCTTGAATACTGTATTTTTATGAATCCTGGGAGACTAATCAGCACACTAACTGTAATCCTGTACACATGCAATGATTTCATGTTTTTGGCAATGATGATATGGGCAAGTGGCTACATGATATTTATCCTGTTCAACCACAAGCAAATGGTCAAACACATCCACAGATGGCTGTCTCCCAGGTCATCACCTGAGAATAGAGCAACCCAAAGCATCCTTGCCCTAGTAAGCAGCTTTGTTATCTTCTATGTAGTCTCTATTGTCTTCACATTTTACCTGTCTGTTCTAGATATAACAACTAGGTGGCTGTCCTACACTGGTGTGGCTATGACAGTATGCTTCCCTGCATTCTGCCCCTTTCTGCTCCTCAGACACTACACCTCCATTTTCAGGCTCCACTGTACCTGTTCATACAAGACAACAATTTGTACTGATGTATTCTGAAAGGTCTAAAAGTTGTGGTGTCTGCATACTTCTTTCCATTTTTTTCTTTGAATTTCGCTTTTGTGTACACACTATCAATATTAACTTTCACAGTAGATGTGGAATATCTACAAACTTTCTTCCAAATACTGTTTTTAATTTAGGCTGGGACATAGACAAAACACAATGTGTTTTGTGAGGGCTGAAATAATCACTAGTCATTATATCCATGGAGACTGTCACAGTAGGTGAGATAATTAAGCTGTGGGGATATGTGGATTATAGTGAGTTTCTATGATAATGGGGTGCCTCTCATCATTCCTGCTTCCTTCCAAAGTTAACCATTGCAGGCCTGCATCTATATATGCTTCCTAAATTGCAAAGTCAATCTTGGTGGATGTCAGCAGAAGAGAACAGTTTTGGGATAGTAATGAGCACATACAAGTTTTGGGCACTGAAGAGAATGTATACTCAATAGATTCGGTGTTTCTAAAATCTGAAACACATTCACTACACTGGAAAGATTATACATGGGACATAAATACATTTTTAAAAGTCATTTTTAGATAAACTTTCAAATGAAAAGATTCACAGTAGAAATACAGAACCTGAATATAAAATAATAAGTACTGGAGATATTTACTTATTTAAGCATCAGATTAATAGTTCAAGTTAAGTTGAATGACAAATAGGAGATTACATGCAGATTAGTGGATAGTACATACTTTGTTATCCTTGTTCTTGGGAGAGAGAAGTGGGAAGACTGTATATTTGAGTCCAGTCTAGGTGACAGAGTGAAACTCTGAAGTCAAAATACAAAGTAGCAATATTCTGGAGTCTGATAAGAGCAAAATCAGGGTAAATAATTTAAAGGGAACATTTAACCCAACCAACAATGGTTTTATAAAGTCTATCAGAGAGATGAACAGCAATAGTTTTGCTTTATGATTTTTGTTGTTATTGCCCATTAACTTCCAAAGCTAACTGAAGGAGAACACTAACCTGATCTGAAGAGAAGAGATTTCTGCCTGCACATGTCATGATGACATAGAATGTAGCATTGGCATTACTGTGGCCTCTAGGCTACCAGAAGATTCCACAGAAATTTTACTTCAAGGCTCAGTCAAATGTTCCAGTCATTTAATCAACCTCTCCTTTCTCCCCACTTATTTATAGTATGTAAGATTCATTGTAAAATATTAACTCCTCCATCCACAATCCATTTTTTAATGTAAGTTTATATTTGAATTCATGGGTCCCATGTATTGTACGGGGAATCATCCACAATTGCTTTCAGTTTTGAAAAGTGAGTGTATTAAGTACACACACAGCAGCCGTGAAAGAAGAGAACGGTAAATAGCTGGAAGGCAGGTAAAAGTCCAGATCAGACAGGTGCAGAGAGCATCCAGCCTATACTGACCCAGACAATGGAGGAAACATGAAAGTCAGTTCTAGGAGAGGATTGGTGATGGGAGAGAACACAGAGGAATGGAGGAGGTGAAACTGCCGACAGCATGTAATGTAGGTGAGAAGATTTTTAAAAAATCTTTTTGGATAAATAAGCGAGAAATACATCCTGGGCAAAAGGAAAAGCATCTTCAATGAATGTTGCTGCTCTAACTGGAAGCCTGCATGTAGAAAAATGTATGTGAATAGATCCATATTCATCATGCTGCATAATACTAAAGCCAAAGTGAATCAAAGACCTCAACGTGAAACCAGATTCTTAACATGATAGAAGACAAAGTAGGGAATAGCATTTAACTTAATTCATGAGCAGTGGAGACAAATCCCTATAGACAATGAGGTTATAGAGAGATGACACTGTTTTTTACTGTATAATACTCCATTGTGTAAATGTCCCACATTTTCTTTATTCATTCTTCTGCTAAAGAGCATTTAGGTTATTTCCAGGTACTGGTTATCATAAATAATGCTGCTATGAATATGGTTGAGAAAATGTCAGAATCCCCAAGGATGACCCTTGCTTAGAGTTCTAGAAAAAGTGGAGATGGTACCTAAACTGAACTGCCTTACACCAGTAATCAGATTGGTGAATACCCTAACTGTCATCATAGAGCTTTTCTCCAGTAACTGATGGAAGCAGATGCAGAGATCCACAGTCAAACACTAGGCAGAGCTCCAAGAGTCCAGTCAAAGAGAGAGAAGAGGTTTTCTATGAGCAAGAGCATCAAGATCATGATGTGTAGTTGGAAGTTTTCCTGTGTCCCAGCTGGCCGGCAGTCAGGACAAATCTTTCCAACTTTTGTACCCCAAGTAAACACACAGAGGCTTACATTAATTACAATTGTTTGGCCATAAGCTCAGACTTATAAATGACTAGCCCTTACATCTTAAATTAACCCATTTCTATAAATCTATGCTTTGCCATTGAATGTTAGAAGCAAAGCAAAGGATAACGAGGCTACAATCCGAAACCCCAGAGAAACTAGGTAAAGAGGAAGACACTAAGAGGGACACACATGGATCACCCCAGAATGAGGAAAAGATTTATCTCCTGGGAAAACTTTGAGGAGAGAGTAGAGGGAAGGGGATGGGAGGTGGGAACACTGGCGAGATATTAGGAGGGAGAGCAATGACAGAGAGATCTTGATAGAGTGTACCAGTAAGGGGGTAGGGAGAAATCTGCAGCTAGGGAAAAACCTAGGAACTCACAACATTGTCCCCAGCTAAGACTCATTGCAATGGTGGAGAGGGTGCGTGAACTAGTCTTCCCCTGCACCCAGATTGGTATCTACCCTAATTGTCATCCTAAAACCTACATCAAGTGACTGATGGAAGCAGATGCAGAGACCGATAGCCAAACATTTGACCAAGATCTTGGAGTTTAGTTGAAGAGAGGGAGGACGGATTATAAGAGAAAGGGGGAGTCAGAATCATGATGGGAAAAACCACAGAAATAGCTGACCCAAGCTAGTGGGAGCTCATGTACTCTGGAATGAAAGCTGGGGAGCCTGCCTGAGACTGAACTAGGACCTGTGAATGTGGGTGGAAGTTGTATGGCTTAATGTGTTTGTGGGTGACCTGGCAATGGGACCAGGACTTACCCTGTGTACACCAACTGGTTTTTTAGACCCCATTCCCTATGGTGAAATGCCTTACTCACCCTTGATACAGGAGGGAGGGGCTAGGTATAGCCCCAACATGGTATAACAGCCTTGTGTTGACTACCCAAGGAAGGCCTTACTCTCTATGAGGAGGGGATGGGGGTGAGATGGTGGTAGGTGTGGGAGTGGGAAAAGAGGAGGAAGGGGGAAAGCACTGGTGTGCAAAAGGAAATAAATTTTTTTAAATAAAAATTATATAAAAAAGAATATTCTGGAATACACAGAACAAACACCATCCATATGAAAATTAGAGTTAAATTTAACACAAAATAACTTTCATGAATTGACCAAAATCTTATTATTAGGTAAATGTTATATACTCTGCTTAAATTTTGCCCTTGAATTTGGATTCTGATGAAATGTTGGCAGTTATGTATATGTTATATAGTATAATGTTACACAAATCTAAAAGTGCTATGTAGAGTATTTCCATGAATATAATCTATACTATTCCAAACATCAGAACTATAAAATAAATTCAAGTATGCGTGCTTTTTCCTCTATTTGGTCTTTGTTTCTCTATGCCACTGAGTTTGTAGTTTTGAATATTTTTTCATAACTTTAAACTCACAAATACATATTTGCAGCTTGATATGTTTTGGTTGCATCTTTTCATATTTATTTGTAATCATTTCATCATAATTAGAAAAAAAAATAACATTTTACTTTTCTTGTTTTCTGTTTACTTAAGGTTTATCCTCATGTTAAGTTCATTTGTTGGGAGAGATGGAACATTGTCACTAATCTTGTAGCTCTGGTGACTTATGTTCTCAAAGAGACCCCTATAGATATCACTTAAATAATTCTATTGTAAGATGTCATTCCATTCACCCTCAAGTATTCACTTAAAACTTTTTCAAAACAAGAAAAGAAGGGGATGGAGCAAAAATTTACTGGATATGAGCACTTGCTCATATCATAACTTCTTGTGGAGCACCTGGATTTGTTTCTCAGCACTCACATATTAGCTCATAACCATCAACAGTTTCTGATCCCTTCTGTACTCTGCAGGCATTGATTGCACATGATTCACAGCCATACATGGAGGCAAATACTACTACACATAAAATGCATGTTCAAAGAAGAATAGAAAGTATGTCTTACAGAAACAGGAAAAATATATCTTTCAATCAGCAGTATAAATTATGGGCTTTGAAAAACTAACATTTCTTTCTAATTCCTTTAGTCTCAGTTAAAATATGCATCCATATAATGTGCAAGTGATGAGTGAAATCAGCTTGAAAGTGGGGATTATCTTCTTTATCCAGAATGGAGAGCGGATCTTGGGAAATTCTTTGCTTTGAAAGCGCTCCACTCAAAATAAATAATAATGCTGTGGCACTTCAGGAGAGGGCTGAGAGGGGGGCCTTTTGAATAGTCACAATGGAAGTTAATCACAAACTTTGAGTTTTAAGTATCTTCATGAGTAGATTCCTAACGATTAATTTTTAGTTTAGTTGTATTGGTCTCACTATGTAGCCCTGCATGTTCTGGATCTCTAGGTAGAACAGGCTGTTCTTCAACTAACAAAGATTTTCCTTCCTTTGTCTCTACAATGCTGGGGTTATAGGTATGCACCACTCTAGTTGGCCATCCCCTTCTATTTAGAACACCAGCAAAAGGGACGCTTCTTTCAGGTATGTTTCCTCCTTGGCTTTGGTGGCTAGTGAAGCAAAATGGCACCACCAGAAACTAGCAGTTCTATAACAGGAGGACCTGAACATCACAACATAAAAGAAGCAGAAGGAAATGAACTTAAAATATCTTTATAAAAATAATAGAGTCTTTTAAAAAGGAGATGAAACATCCCCTTAAAGAAATTGAGGAAAAGACAAACAAGTTGGAAGAAATAATAAAGATACTACCCATGAGTCTATGAAACATGGAAATGATTGGATCTGATTTTAGATTGATGCCTGTAGTACTGTTATAACATTACAAGCTTCTAAACTTGTAGAGGGTAGCATTGTCAAAGGACTTGTAGGTGGAATCTCCTGTCCCATAGCTGCTCTAAAATATATACATTGAGGCTCATATTAATTATAAGTGCTAAGCCAAGAACTCAAGCTTATTACTATCTCTTACATTTTAAGTTTAACCTATATTCCTTATTTTTGCTCTGCAACAGGGTCGTAAACTTTATTAGCATGGAGCCTTCATCTCCTGCTCCATCTGCATCTGGCTGGTGACTCCCTGACTCCTCCCTTCCTCATCCCATCATTCTCAATTTGGCTTTCCTACCTAACTTTATTCTGTAAAGCTACTGGCCAGTCAGCTTCTTTATTAAACCAAACACAGAAACATGTATTCACACAATGTAAAAGAACATTCAGCAGCAACTGATGAAAGAACACAGCACAGTAGGTTGTGGGGATGCCTCACGTGAAGCAGAGACTACCAAGGCTGTTGCTACATGAGCTGTGAGTGATGCGAACACCTTGATGAAGTTATACGGTTAAATAATTATTTTCAATTCTCTTTTTTCTTTTCCTTTTTATTAAGAAATGTTTTATTCATGTCACATACCAATCATAGATCCCATTTCATCCCTTGCTCTGCTCTTCTCCCAAGCCTTTCTTCCAAACCCACCCATCCCCTCCTCTGAAAAGGTCAGGACTCCCATTGGGGAGTCAGCAAAGCCCAGTATATGCAATTGAGACAGGTGCAAGCCCCTTCACATGACATGAAGGCTGTGCAAGATGTCCCACCATAGGTAATTGGCTCATGCACCAGGGATAAATGCTGATCCCACTACCTGAGTCCCTTTAAACACCTCTTGCAGAGATTGGAAGAAGAGATGGCTAGGCAGTTGTGAAGGATACATACAAGAACATAAAGAGCAATATGGCACCACCAGAACCTAGTAGTAATATAACAGAAGGATCTGAACATCACAACGTAGAAGAAGCAGAAGAAAGTGAACTTAAAATAACTTTATGAGCCAGGCAGTGGTGATACACACATATAATCCCAGCACTTGGGAGGCAGAGGCAGGCACATCTCTATGAGTTCAAGGCTAGCCTGGACTACAGAGCAAGATCCAGGACAGGCACCAAAACTACACAGAGAAACCCTATTTCAAACCCCACCACCACCACCAAAAAAAACTTTATGAAAATGATTGAAGCTTTTAAAGAGGAAATGAAAAATTCCCTTAAAGAAATTGAGGAAAACACAAACAAAAGTTGGAAGAAATCAATGAATCCTTAAAAATGCCAAAGAAAATAAAAGAAACAATCAAACAGGTGAAGAAAACAGTTGAAGACCTGAAAATGGAAATAGAAGCAATGAAGAAGACACAACCTGAGGGAATGCTGGAAATGGAAAATCTGAGCAAATGAACAGGAAACACAGATGAAAGCATAACCAACATGATTCAAGAGATGAATGAGAAAATCTCTGGCATGAAGGATAAGATAGAGGAAACAGATGCATCAGTCAAAGAAAACACTAAAGTCAAAAAAGTCAAAACACAAAACATGTATGAAATGTAGGACACCATGAAGAGACCAAACCTAAGAATATTAGGGGTGGAAGGATAAGAATACCAGTTCAAAGGCACAGATAATATATTTATTCTCAATTCTATTTCATTGATCAATACATAGTATTTAAATGCTGGTTTTAATAACATTACTTGAAAGCATATAATGTGTTTTTGTTGTTAAAGATTATTGTGCCTATATAGGTTCTTTTTGGCTTCCAATATAAATTTTAACATTTTTTTCAGTATTTGTGTCGCTTTTGATGGGTTGACGTTTGTCACAATGGTGATATTACCAACTCATGAACTTGAGAGATTTTTTTTTAATCTTCTGGTATCTTATTCAGTTTATTTCACAATGTCTTCAACTTTTTATTGTTCAAGTCTTTCATTTTCTTGGCTAGCTTTATTATGTTTTTTTAATTTTTTAAGCTATTTGAAATAACATCTATGCCTTTGACCTGGGTTTATTCTTCTTTTATACTATTATTCATAGTTTTTCATTCTTTCTAAGTGTGTGCAAGATCTCCTGAATAATTCAACCTTTTGTTAATTTATGTTTGCTTACATCTTCAGATTAGATATTTTCTTTGAGTGAGTGATCTATTTCTTTTTTTAACTAAATCATGCATTTATTTATTATAATGGAAATGTTTTAGTTTATAATGTGAATTCTACATTATATGTAACAATTATTGCTACAATCACTTTATTCCATTACAGTAAAGCTATTAAATATAAATCATGTGTTTTACTAAGGATAATTAACATTATCAAAATAATTTATTATTATAATATATGGAATACCCACATTCTAACTATTGTATGCATTATTATTTGAAATTCAGATTATATTTCTTTTCAACGTCCTTTTCCAGAGCAGTTATAACTGTTGGAGACCTATTGACATCTTTATTTTCTGGTCTGGGTCCTTCTACTGGGTTCAGCCATACTAGTAGCTGCTCAAGGCCCACCCTGGAGTTGTCACATCTGGAAGAAGTATTTCAAGTCTTTGCCCGGTATATGTCTGTGTCCTTTGACTTCTCACAAAACCACTTGCTATATACTATGGGATAGACTTTATCCTTCTTAATTTATCTATTTCCAGCTTACTATTCAGATACTCTGTAGTTTCTTGCTTCTATAATGTGTGTCCCAGCCACCTGTCGATAGGCTTTTTCTTTCCTCCAAACTTAAAGCAAATGTATTATTAGATGATATATTTTTTTCCTGAGCTTGACCACATGGAATTTTGAGAAATCTTTAGGGATACACACAGAAAAAGAGGTCACTCTAGAGCAGTGGTTCTCAACCTGTGAGTCGTGATGCCTCATATATCCTGCATATCAAACATTTACATTATGAATCATAATAGTAGCAAATTACAGTTGTGTGGTGGCGATGGAATAATTTTATGGTTAGCGTCACTATGACATTAGGAACAACATTAAAGGGTCGCAGCATTAGGAAAGCTGAGAACCACTGCTCTGGAGGGTGTGGCAATAAAATATTGGAATATGGTGAAATGGAGAAAGGACTGGTTTTGTGGGTTTACCTGAAGTCTTAGCATCAGTTATCTCTTATGTGTTACTAACGTGAATATATTTTGTTGCTTCTGTACTGAGGGTCTGCTGATTCAACTTTCCACTTTTGCTTTCCTTAAGAGTTCCGTGCCTGTCCTCGGTGCATGAGCTGGCTTTTTGTACCTAGTGCCCATGCTGAGACACTTTGCTCAGCCTTGGTGCAGGGAGGTGGGGATTGGATCTGCCTGAACAGAAAGTACCAGGCTCTATTGACTCCCCAGGGGAGACCTTGCCCTGGAGGAGGAGGAAAAAGGAGGTGGGCTAGAGGGAGAGATTAGGGGGTAGGAGGAGGGAGGACAGGGGAACCAGTGGCTGATACTTAAAACAAACAGAAAATCTCTTATGTTGGTATTTGGATAAGGATTGTATTGAATCTGTAGATTGCTTTTTGTAAGTCGTCATTTTTACTATGTTAATCCTGCCTATCCATGAGCATAGGAGATCTTTCCATTTTCTGACATCTTCTTCAATTTCTTTTTTCAGGGATTTAAAGTTCTCATCATATAGTTCCTTCACTTGCTTAGTTAGAATTATCCCAAGGTATTTTATATTATTTGTGGCTATTGTAAAGTGTGATGTATCTCTGATTTCCTTCTCAGCCTATTTGTCTGTTGTATATAGGAGGGCTACTGATTCCTTTGAGTTGATCTTGAATCCTGCTATACTGCTGTAGATATTAATAAGCTGTATCATTTACTTAGTTGAATTTTGGGGCTCACTTGTGTATAGTATCTTGTCTTCTGCAAGAAGGGAAAGGTTGATTTATTCCTTTCCAATTTGTATCCCCTTAATCTCCTTATGTTGTATTATTGCTCTGCTAGAACTTCAAGTACAATGTTGACTAAGTATGGGGAGAGTGGACAGCATTGCCTTGTTCCTGACTTTACTGGAATTGCTTTGAGTTTCTCTCCATTTAATTTGATGATGGCTGTTGGCTTTCTGTAAATTGCCTTTATTATGTTTAGGTATGTATCATGTATTCCTGATCACTCCAAGACCTTTATCATGAAGGGGTGTTGGATTTTGTTAAATGCCTTTTCTGCATCTAGTGAGATGATCATGTGGTTTTTTTTTTTTTATTTTGTTTATACAGTGTATTACATTGACGGACTTTCATATGTTGAACCACCCTTGCATCCCTGGGATGAAGCCTACTAGATCATGGTGGATAATCATTGTAATGTGTTCATGGAGTCTGTTTGCCAGTATTTTATTGAGTATTTTTGCATCAATGTTCATGAGGGAGATTTGTCTGTAGTTCTCTTTCTTTGTTGCATCTTTGTTTGGTTTAGGAATCAGGGTAATTGTAGCCTCAGAGAAAGAGTTTGGTAATATTCCTTCTGCTTCTACTGTGTGGAACAATTTAAAGAATATTGGTATTAAGTCTTCTTAGAAGATCTGGTAGAATTCTGCAGTGAAACAATCTGGTCCTGTGCTTTTTTGAGGGGTTGGGAGATTTTAATGACTGATGCTATTACCTTAGGGGTTATTGGATTATGTAATTGGTTTACCTGGTCTTGATTTAACTTAGGTATGTGGTACCTATCCAGAAAATTATCCATTTCTTTTCGATTTTCCAGTTTTGTGGAGTAGAGGTTTTTGAAGTATGACCTGATAATTTTCTGGATTTCATCATTGTCTGTTGTTATGTCCCCCTTTTCATTTCTAATTTTGTTAATTTGGATGTTCTCTCTCTCTCTCTCTCTCTCTCTCTCTCTCTCTCTCTCTCTCTCTGTCTTTTTATTAGTTTGGATAAGGTCTGGTATATCTTGTTGATTTTCTCAAAGAACCAACTCTTTTTTTCATTAATTTTTTGTATTGTTTTCTTTATTTCTATTTTATTGATTTCTACTCTCAATTTGATAATTTCCTCATGTCTATTCTTCCTGGGAGACTTGTTTGTTCTTGTTCTAGAGCTTTCAGGTGTGCTGTTAAGTCACTAGTGTGAGATTTCTCCAACTTCTTTATGTTGGCATTTAGTGCTATGAATTTTCCCTCTTAGCACGGCTTTCATAGTGTCCCATTAGTTTGGATATGTGGTGTATTTATTTTTGTTGATCTCTCAGAAGTCTTTAATGAGTGATCTATTTCTTGCAGCTTGCTCTAAGGTCTGATCTTCTTTTTCTACTGCATTCAATTTGTTGATCATTATTTCCTCTGATTATTTAATTCCATATCTACCTCTTCAAGTTTAATTCATTTTGACCTTTTAAGGGATTATATATCATTATTAAATTATATTTCACATCTTAAGTTGTTTACATTATTTGTTCAATTGTGTTTTACCTCCTCATTCTGCAATTTATCCCTATCTCATAATTTCTTGATCATATTTATTATTGCCATCTTGAAATCATAGTCACATTCTTATCTAAGTGGCTTATCTAGGGATTATTAATATGGAAATCATAGTTTCAGCAGAGAATTATTGTCTTGAGTTATTCATGCTATTTGTTTCCTATGGGATCTAGGAATCTATAATGATGTTGTGGGTAGTACTTCTTGGTCTGGAAATCTAAATTCCCTTTTAAATGGGTATTTGATTGTCCATTTTAAATTATTCTGACTTTTCTGGTTGTAGTCAATCTGAATAGAGCTTAGGTTCTGGTCTTGAAGCATCTCAGTCAATGTTATTTTTTAAAAATTTATTTTATTATTATTATATGTTTTATTTTTATACATCAGCCCTGGGGTCCCCTGTCCTTCCCCCTCCCACTCCCACTCCCACCTTCCCCCTAGCCCCTCCCCTCCATTCCCATGTCCTCCAGACTAAGACTCCCCTGGGGATTCATTTAAACCTGGTGGATTCAGTACAGGCAGGTCCTGTCCCCTTCTTCCAGACTGAACAAAGTGTCCCTGTGTAAGCCCAAGGTTCCAAACAGCCAGCTCCTGCACTAAGGACAGGTCTTGGTCCCACAGACTTGGTGCCTCCCTTACAGATCAAGCTATTCAATTGTCTCACTTATCCAGAAGGCCTGATCTAGCTGGGGGCTCCTCAGCTGTTGGTTTATAATTCATGTGCTTCCATTTGATTGGCTATTTGTCCCTGTGCTTTTTGCAATCTTGGATTCAACAATTCATGCTCTTGCAGTCCCTCCTCTTTCTCGACAGTTGGACACCTGGAGCTCCACCTGGGGCCTGGCTGAGGATATCTGCATCCGCTTCCATCAGTTATTGGATGAGAGTTCCAAGACGAATGTTAGGGTGTTTAGTCATCTGATCACCAGACTAGGTAAGATCAGGCATTCTCTCAACCATTGCCAGCAGACTACAGAGGATATATCATTGTGGATTTCTGGGGACCTCTCAAGCACTCTGCCTATTCCAGTTCTCATGTGGTCTTCATTTATCATGGTCTGTTATTCCTCGTTCTCCCATTCTGTTCTTGATCCAGCTGGGATCTCCTGTTCCCCTTAGCTTTCTTTCCTTCAAATCTTGCCCTTAATTACTCCCACTGTCATCCAGGGTGTTCATGTAGATCTCATCCATTTCTCTGTCATTGGGTAATCCCTGTGTCTTTCCTAGGATCCTGTTTTCTAGGTAGCCTCCCTGCAGTTGTGTAGCAGTCTAGTCATCTTTGTTTTACATCTAGTATCCTCCTATGAGTGAGTACATACTGTGTTTGTCATTTTGAGTCTGGGTGACCTCACTCAGGATGATTTTTTTTCTAGATCCATCCATTTGCCTGCAAAACTCATGATGTCACTTTTTTTCTCCTGAGTAGACCTCCATTGTGTATATGTACCATATTTTCTTTATCCATTCTTCAGTTGAAGGGCATCTAGGTTGTTTCCAGGATGCTCAATCATAGTCCAAAGGCATTTTCTGAGCTATGTTCATATCAGTGTTGTTTATAATCATTAATGTTTATTTTTTACATGAAGTATTAGAAATTTCTCAGACTAGGTGAGGCTAGCTGTAGTCTCTAAACCCAGGTCAGAAGGCCTGCAATAGTGATATAAAATTCTCATGGCATTTCCTCAGGAATTTGGAGGAGCTGTCAGGATTTATTTTTTCTCAATAGAGGAGTTGGTGTTGGGTGTTTATGGTTTCTAACTTAGTAGGAGACCAAGGTTGGCCAAAAATTTGTAACATGGGGATGGCAGTCATTTGCTATATCTGGATAGGTGTGGTGTATGTACATTCTTTAGGGATTGATGGATTTGTAAGCACAAATCTGTTGCCCCAATCTTGAAAGGAGTTTATGAAATGAAACATCATCAGATACAGACATGGGTGCATTTGTACTTGGGAATATATGTTCTATGTATGGAGAAAGAAAGGCAGAAAGCATATTGTGGGGATGCCTCAAATAATTTTAACTATTGAGGATATATTAGAAATGAAAACAGAGGCAAATAATGAAAATATTCTGAGTATTTCATAAGGTCTGTAAAAAATTAACATCTATGCTTCATATTCAGAAATTTACTGTACTGCAATATTAAAATGAAAATAATTTTGTCCAAAGTTAAAAATGTCCTCAATGTTACCTTAGTGACTATTTGATTACTTATGTACAAAATTTTTTACATTACTCATGACAAACACAATATTAGAGAAATAGCTACTGTTGTTTCCTGGTAAATACATATTGTTGGATTATAGGTGACAAAATAATGATTGATGTTGATAGTAATATTCAATTCAAATACCTTGATTGCAACAGACTATCAGCACAGCATGTGAATTAGGAAAAAGCTTTATTCCTTGGCCTGAGAGCAAAAGAGATCTGGAAGACTCAAATATCAATAAGAATGATCACATATGGGCTGAATGCAGGAAAACAAGATGCCAGAAGTACAGAGCTGCTCACAACACACTGCTCACATTATTCTTCAAGAATCATCCAAATGGTCAAACAAATGTAGACTGAATAGATAGCAGTAATGAAAGTCATGAGGATCAGGGAGCTACATGTGTCTCTATTTTTAGGAGAACCAATAGAGGAGGGGCTGTACCTTTGAATTTGCTATACAACTTGCTTGTGTCTCTGAAGAACAATGGTCACAATACATGATCACAGACTATCAGAATCATATTCATCATTTGAAAGGAAAGTATAAAATAGTATATACTCTGGTGCATGTATCAGGCATTGTCAAGAGCAATTCACACTATCATTTTATAAACTGAATTTTTTGTCATTCAATGGACCTTTCACTACAAATGGAAGAATTGAATTCATCAGGAGATATAGAAATCAGGTGACTAGACAGCAGTATAATATCAACTCTAGTGACTGAATCCAGGTTCTTCCACCTGACATCTTGAGGTTGAGCTTAGTCATCTGGAAGCCATCAAAGAGACAAACAGTGCTAAAAGACCCAGTGCTAACTCAATAAAAATAGAAGACAAGTTTGCAACTTGTATCATTCAGAAAAAATTTCCATCTCAATGTTATTATTCTCTTTTGAATATGTAAGATGAATCTTAAAAGTTCTTATTAATAAAAAACCTAGAGCCAGACATTTCAGTATAAACTGAGAGATTAGAGAAGCAGAAAGAGCCAGCCATGTTCTTACAACTAGGAAATCCTCAATGAAAGGAAGAGCTGCTTCCTGTATACTCACGCCTATATCCTTTCTGTGCTCTCTCATCTCACTTCCTCTCTCTACCTAGCTGCATCACTTCCTCTTTCCTCCCAGCTCTATCACTTCCTGTCTGTCTGTACATACCTCCATACCCCCATGTTGAATTAGTGCTGGGAATTAAAGGCATGTGCCACCACAACTGGCTGTGGTTCCAGTGTGACCTTGAACTCATAGAGTTCCTGATGAATTTCTGCCTCCCGAATGCTAGGATTAAAGGTGTATGGTACCGTTATTGACTTATATGTTTAAAATAGTGGCTGGCTTTTTCCTCTGATCTCCAGGTAAGCTTTATTGGTGCACAAATAAATTATCATCACATATATACCATTACTTGATAAATCTTGGAGGCTGGCCAGAACTAGTTGATGGAGAATCAAATATATGGGTCTCAAGTGATGTCCGATGAGAAGAGGGAAATATACAGACTGAAGAGGGAGGAAGTTCCTATGATGTCAATGACTGAGTGAGGAATAAAATCCCCATATTTAAGCTGGCAGAACATTTCTTATCATCACTGAGAGGACACCAATTATAATAGAGTCACAAAAATGAAGTTAAACCAATGACACTAACTGTATGACCATCATGTCTCAGTATCAAGTCTATTCTATGTATTCTCACTTTAAATAGTCGTGGTAGGTTTTCTTTTTTGTGTTAACAGACTTAACTCAGTGAAGACTGCCATATTAGGTTCCCTCAAAATCTATTGTTAGGATGAATTAGTGCAGAACATGGTGGTCCACAGCTGAAGGAACCCTTGGCAGGAGAGGAAAGCTTTTGCACTGACTTGGGTTGCTCCTTACTAAATTAAATATGCTACCTTGCAAGGAAAGGATGCAAACTTGTGTAGCAAATATTTTTTGCCTGTAATATATCTGAACATGTGTATAAGAGGACAAAAATAATACTGGGTAGAAAGTTAGAAACATGAGAAATATGAGCTTATTTGAGTGATATGATGTATGATTTTATTTTATAACATATTCATACATTCTTCTAAAATTTCAATCCCAGTAAATAAAGATTAACTCTATTAAACCATAAATGAAGACCTCTTAAAATTTTAATGTATATGAACATACCAAAAATAATTTATAGAACTTTAAAGCACACATGTTTATATATAAGCAATAATTACTAATAAGAAAAAATAAACTGTTGCTCACAGCTATACTTGCAAATTCAGTGGTTATTCAATGGTAGTATACTATTCATAAATTTGGTGAACAAAACTGTTGAGAATAATCCAATGTCTTATGTAACAATATGAGCCTAAATAACCCAAAAATAATGAATTCAGGTGTCACATAAATTTTTCTTTTTTTTTCATTTAAGAAATTATTTTAGTCACTTTTACATACCAAACACAGATTCCCCTCTCATCCCTACTTCTGCTATCCCTATTCTTCATGCACCTACCAACCTCTCATCCCCTCCTCCAATAAAATAAGTGCTCCCATGGGGAGTCAGCAAAGCTTGGTGTATTTAGTTGAGGCAGGAACAAGCTTCTCACCTCAGCATCAAGGCTGAGCAAGGTTTCCCACCATAGTTAATGGGCTCTAGAAAGCCAGCTCATGCACCAGGGATAGATCCTGATTCCTCTGCCAGGGGCCCCTTAAACAGAGGAAGCTACACAAATGTGTCTTGTATGAAAAGGTCCTAGTTTGGTCCAATGGCGGTTCCACAGCCATCAGTCTAATGTTGATGAGTTCCTATGTGGTTGGTTCAGTTGTCTATATAGATTTCTCCATCATGAGCCCCGCAGCCCCCTTTACTCATAGAATCCCTCTTCTCTCTCTTCAACTGGACTCCTGGTGCTCAACCTGGTGCTGAGCTGTGAATCTCTGTATCTGCTGCTATCAATTACTGGATGAAGGTTCTATAATGACAGTTATGGCATTCACTAATAAGACTACTGGGGTAGGCCATTTCAGGCACCATCTCCACCACTGCTAGAAGTCTAATCTGGGGTCATCCTTGGGTATTGCTGGGAATTTCCCTAGTACCATGTTTCTCTCTTAAACCATAACATCTCCCTCTATCAAGATAGCTCCTTCATTGCTCTCCCAGGCCATCCCTCCCTCAGCTCAACCATACAATTCACTCATGTTCTCATCCCCCATACTCTCCCCTCTAATACCTTCCCTTGGTCCCAGTTTACTTATAGAGATCTCATCTGTTTCCCCTTTACAAACTGATCCATCCATCCTTTCTTGTTTCCTAGTTTCTCTATGGGTTGTATTCTGATTATCCTTTGCTTTATATCTAATATCCACTTATGAGTGAGTACATACCAAGTTTGCCATTCTGGTCTGGTTTACCTCACTCAGGATGATATTTTCTAGTTCCATCCAGTTTCCTGCAAATTTCATGATGTTTTTGTTTTGTTTTGTTTGTTTATTTTTTTAAAACTGAGTAGTACTCCATTGTGTTTATGTACCATATTTTCTTTATCAATTCTTTGGTTGAGGGGCATCTAGGTTATTTCCATGTTTTGGCTATCATGAATAATACTGCTATTAACATAGCTGAGCAGGTGTTCTTGTGGTATAATTAAGCATCCCTTGGGTGTATGACCCAGAGTGGTATCATTGGGTCTTGAGGTAGACTGATTCCCAATTTTCTGAGGAAGTGCCATACTTATTTCCAAAGTGACTGTATAAGTTTGCACTCAAACCGAGAGTGGAGGAGTGTTCCTCTTGCTCCACATCCTCTCCAGCAAAGTTGTCTTCAGTGTTATGGATCTTAGCCATTCTAACAGGTGTAAGATAGTGTTTCAGAGTGACTTGATTTGCATTTCTCTGATGACTAAGGATGTTGAGCTATTCTTTAAATATCTTTTGGCCATTTGATATTCTTTTGATGAGAATTCTCTGTGTAGATCTGTAGCCCATTTTTAAACTGGATTGTTTGGTATTTTGATATATAACTTCTTGAGTTCTTTGTATATTTTGGAGATCAGCCCACTTTCTGATTTTGGGTTGGTGAGGAGCTTTTCTCATTCTCTAGGCTGTCATTTTTGTCTCATTTACAATGTCCTTTGTTTTACAGAAGCTTCTCAGGTTCAGGATGTCCCATTTATTAATTGTTGTTCTCATTGTATCTGTGCTATTGGTGTTATATTTAGAAGGTGGTCTCATGTGCCATGTGTTCCATGCTATTTCCTACTTTGTCTTCTATCAGGTTCAGTGTAATTGGATTTGTGTTGAGGTCTTTGATCCAATTTGACTTGAGTTTTGTGCATGGTGATAAATATGGGTCTATTTATAATTTTCAACATGCTGACATCCAGTTATACCAGCATCACTGGTTGAAGATGCTTTATTTTTTCTATTGTAATATTGGGATTATTTGTCAAATATCTGGTGTTCATAGGTGTGTGGGTTAATGTCAGCATCTTCAGTTCTATTCCATTGGTCCACATGTTTTTTATGTCAATTCCAAGCTATTTTTATTACTATGGCTCTATAGAAGTGCTTGAATTCAGGAATAGTGATGCCTCTGGAAGTTCCTTTGTTCTATAGGATTATTTTGCTATTATGGACTTTTGTTTTTCCATATGAAGTGGAAGTAGAAAAGAAATAAAAAGTTGGGAAAACATCTTCACCAACCCCATATCTGATAGAGGGCTGATCTTCAAAACATATAAAGAACTCAAAAAGCTAGACATCAAAATACTGAACAATTAAATTTAAAAAGGGGGCTACAGAGCTTACTAGAGAATTCTCAATGGAAGAACCTCAAATGGCTGAAAGAAATTTAAGGAATTGTTCAACATTCCTAATTATCTGGGAAATGCAATTCAAAACGCCTCTGAGATACCACCTAACACCCTTCAGAATGGCTACGATCAAAAACACTGAAGACAGATTATGTTGCAGATGATGTGGAGCAAGGAGAACACTCCTCCACTGTTGGTGGGAATGCAAACTTGTATGGCCACTCTGGAAATAAGTATGGTGGTTTCTTAGAAAATTGGGAATAAGTCTTACTCAAGACCCAGTTATAACACTCTTGGGCATATACCCAAGGAATGTTCAATCTTACCACAAATACATATGTTCAGCTATGTTCATAGCAGCATTATTCGTAATAGCCAGAACCTGGAAACAACCTAGATTCTCCTCAACTGAAGAATGGATAAAGAAAATGTGGCATATATACACAGGAGTACTACTCAGCAGTTAAAAACAAGGATATCCTGAAATCTGCAAGCAAATGTATTGACCTAGAATATATCATCTTGAGTGAGGTAGCCTAGACTCAGAAAGACAAACATAGTATGTACTTACTCATAAGTGGATACTAGATGTGAGGAAAGGGATGGCCATACTGCAACCCACAACTCCAGAGAGGCTAGCTAACAGGAAAAGACACTAGGAGGGACACATGGATGACCCTACAAAGAGGTGGATGAGATCTGCATGAGCGGACTGGGTGTGTGTTTGTGTGTGCAGAGGACGAGGAGTTGGGGATGAGAACATAGGGAAATTGTCATCCTGGGACAGGGACAGAGTGGGAGGGCAGGGGGGAAGATACAATGATAGATGAGGACATCATGGGAATAGGAAGAGGCAGTGTTCTGGGGAGGCTCTCAGGAATCCACAAGGATGATCCCCACCTTGGTCTGCTGGCAGTGGTCCTGTGGGTGCCTGGACCCATCTACTCTGGTGTCCAGACTAGCAAATAACCTAGCTGTCATCATAGAGCCTTTGTCTAGTGACTGATAGAAGCAGATGCAGAGATCTATAGCTAGACACCAGGCTGAGCTCTGGGAATCCAATTGATGAGGGAGCAGAGAGATTCTGAAGGCAAGGGATGTCGAGATCATGATGGGAGGATATGCAGAGATGACCAGCCATACTAGTGGAAGCCCATGAACTGTGGAATGGTGGCTGTGGAGCCCCCATGGGACTGGACTAGGCCCTCTGGATATGGAAGACAGTTGTTTGGCTCGAACTGTATGGGAGGCACCCAGGCAGGCAGATCAGGATCTGTCCCTGGTCTATGGGCAGGCTTCTGGGAATCCAGTGCCTGCAGTGTAATGCCTTTCACAGCCTTTGTACAGTGGGAAGGAGCTTGGACCTGCCTAGGCTCAATGTGCTGGGCTTTGCTGACTCCCCATGGGAGACCTCGATTTAGGGCATGTGCGGATGCAGGGTGGCTTGGGAAAGAGGGCTGAGTGGTGGGTGAGGCAAGGAGGGGAGATCTGTGGATAGTATGTTGAGTGAGTATAAAATTTCTTAATAAAGAAAAAAAAAGAAATTGTAAGTTTTATGGCTCTATGCCTAATACAGAGAGAGTATCATCTATATATCATCCCTTACCAAAATGAAGCAGAATATGAAGTTAAAAATGGTGAAACTTTTCATAGTGTTTTAAAACTTTTCCTCAGTTATGAATTAGAGAAACTCCAGATTCTTGTGAACTCACTATGCAATTAAGAAATGCTAGGCATACCCGAAATCCCTGATGTAGCAGGTTAGAGCACTCAGGTGCACACTCATATTCCTCTATTGTCACCAGGCATGTTCAAGGTGTGCACTGTGCCCCTTCCCATTCTGAATGGTTATAGAGTACTGAAAAGATAAATTAAGGATCACAAAGGAAATGAAGTCATATGATTGCAGTGAGGTAGAGAAATAACCTGAGAGGAAGGGAAAGACTGGGGGACATATGACAGGTAAATTCTGAAATGAATATAAATAAAGACAGCTGACTCAGGAAAGAAATTTTGAATTAAGGTTTGTTGTAAAACCTGTTCTGCAAGACAAACCTAAAAATTCTCTTTGTGGACTTGGCTCCTTCTCATAACCCAATGCAGAAATTCACACACAATGTGGGAGACTCAGAATTCCTGCTGATCAGAGGAATGTGAAGAACAGAAGGGATGAGTGATATCAGTGCCATGGGCCTCACACAGAGATCAGAACATACCCACCCTGCATTTAACTAATGTTTTGCTTCTATGAAAAGTTTCCATAACTTTTCCATAAGTGCTAAGAGTAACATTAATAATATAAAGAAAACAGCATCTCACTGAGTGAACCTTGTTACAAAGCAAGGTAATGTTTAACTCCAACACTGACAGGTTAAAACCCCTCCTTGGAGTCTCTTTCTTCCCAGTTTCACTGCCACTAAATACTCATTAACTATATGTGTCTTTATGTAATCCTTTCTTCTTTACCACAAAGTACTGAAGGCGTTTTCTTGACCGATACATACATGTTTCATTTCTTTTAAAAATAGCATAAAGTTTAGAAATACAATGACAGACTCCCTTGGGACTATATATATATATATATATATATATATATATATATATATACTCCCTATATCTTAAGACAACATAAAGGAAAAGCCAAAGTCCAAACACATCAGTCCATCCCATTCAGGGCCAGTTGACTGTTTAATATGTAAGAGCTTATCTTCTGTCTCAGGGCTTCATCAATGTCTTAATTACAAAACTTTAGTGTGGGTGGAGTAATTATGGCATCTTTAGTCTTTGATTAATGAGGACAGTTTCAAGAGGACTGTAACAAGGAAGAGAAGATAGATGTTATTTTGACCCTGTGCAGGAAGCAAGCTTATAATATGACAGGAATTTTCTAAAAGATATCTATCCTGCATCTCTCTCTTCCCAACACCATTTACACATATGTCCATGAACTTCTTGCCACGTTGTATGTGTGTTCTTGTCCATAAAACTATATTATAAGTCACAAAGACTTACACTACTATATTCAAAGACATACAGCCTTACAGTTTGTTTGTGTGCTGAGAGGTTCTTGCTCCCTTTTAAACCAAATCAAATTTCTCATCAGCTGAATGGTGCACACATGTTGGCCAGAGAAGCAAGGCCTGGAAACCCACTTGTGATAGGAGTATTGCTAGAATGAGGGACCAAACATCAGTTTGATCTTACTTTTTTGATCTTCATTGTGCAAATTCAATGAACATGAACCAGTGTCACAATAGGATTTTTCATACGCACATGGGGCTTTATATACAACAATATATTTTCCTGCATATTTCCCTCATATTCTTCAGTGTTCCTTTTTCTGACTCTCTGTTCATCCTTATCATTACCCTTTACAGCTTTTTCCATGTATTTATGAAAAGTAAATGCCTCCATAATTTTAAGCCCTTACATAACATTTATGAGCAATAAACAAGGATAGAACACTAGTAAATACGTTTTCTTTATTCTTTCTTTCTTTTATATTATTTTATATTTCCTGTAGAATAGAGTCTCTCTACAAAGCAGTGGCTGTCCTAGAACTCACAACACAGAAAAAGCTGATGTAGATAACACAGATATGCTTGATTTCCTTGAGAGTGCTGGGATTAGAATGCACTACCATACCAGGACTGTAATTGTTTTTCCTATAGCTAGCTTTGTTTACTTAATACAATTCTCTCTTTTTCTATGGTTGGCTGTAATCACTTAACATAATTATTTCTTTGCACCCACTTCCCTAAAAGCAACATAACTTTATGCTAATTAGTTATAGAAAAGGAAGTCTTTTATATATTGATATTACATTTTTCTGGATTTTGTCTGTGTTTGTTTGAAAGCTAAAAATGGCTGAATAAAACCAACTTGGAAATGCTTCTTCTTTAGGCAGGGGAAAATACCTGTTTCTGGAAACCTACCTGATTACCAAACACACTTGAAGTCATGGATTTTCCAGGAGGATCTGCTACTGCCATGTTACTAAACCTGCATGATTCCTAATCACATTGTAAATAATTATAATTAAATGACAGGGAAGTATAGCTCTCCACACTTGTCAAATACATGTGACTTGCAACAGATGGAGACCATTACAGACAGCAAAAACAGACCAAATTGCTGAGAACACATGTCCATTTGGTGGTCAGCCCCATCAGATATGTCTAAACCCAATAGCATTAAAGGCTCAGGGATCATAGTGGAAGTGAGATTAGAAAGATTGCAAGAGCCAGAAGAATAGGGAGCTTGTGGTGAGAATGCATCTCTTGCAATTGTCAGAAATGTTATATGGATAAATTCTCATCAGTGTGGCTTTCTAAAAAAACCTCAATAAGGATAATACTGATAAACATGCAAACACCAAAGGGCTGAATGTCCTGAAGCCTCAACCACAGACAGAGAACTACAATACAGAAAACCAAGGAATGATGAGATTTGGAGAAATAGACTTCCAAAGTGATGAAACTCCCAATTGGTTTGTCATACCATATCCTCTGCAATAAAATTTTATAGATAAAAATTACACTGCATGGACTAAGCAGGTTGTAATTACATATATGTCAGTGTGTGACTGTGTGTGGATAAAGTGGTTGTAGTTTAAGATATACAGCCCATGCATTTAAATGAAAGTATATTATATGTATTAGAGGGCTTGGAGGGAGGAATAAGAAGGGGAAATGATGTGATTATCTATAACTTAAATAGTAAAGAATATTTTTTAAAATTAAAAGATTTTTGTTTTACAAGGACAATATTTTTTTGTTTTCTCAGAATATTTTAGTGACATTATAATAATGTTAATTTGTATTATATTTACTAAGTGCTGTAATGATCTCCTATCCTATATGTGACATCATGTTTTCCCCTTTACTTGCCATTTTGGAGGAGTGGATGGGGGATAGGTTGGGTGAGAAGCTGGTAAGGTAGTGGGAGGAGAGAGAGGAGGGAGAACTATGATTGATGTGCAATATGAATAATATGAATAAAATATTTTTTTAATTAAATTAAAAAAAGAAATAGAGGCCATGTATTTAAATGAGATTATGATGTATACATGAAAAGAACTGGAGGAAGGTATGGAAAGGGGAAATGATGTAATTATATTTAAATAAGTAATAAAGGATGATATTTTTCATTTTCTCAGAGTAGTTTAATGCCATTATGATAACATTGGTCTGTATTATATTTTACTAAGTGATCTCCAGTGCTAATTGTAACATGTTTTCACCTTTTCTACCATATCTCTAGATGTTTTTCTCAGATTGACTGACTATGTTCCTCTGCCCAGTACTCTAAAATGGGGCTGTTATATGCTTGAAAGTCAAAAAAATACATTGAGGAGAAATAAGCAAAATATCAATAGCCCTGTAGTCTGTAGGGGCCTACGTTCCTGAGATGATAAGTCCACATTGCAAAAGATTCCATACACTTGAGTCTAAAAACATGAAGAAATCAAAGTGCGAGTTCTATCTCCACTAAACAATTTTTTTTCCAGTGGTGGAGGTTATCATAAATATTACCCAGGTATGAACTCCGAGATTTATAACAACAGCAATCATGGTGCAATAGTTCATGAATATTATGGGTGTAATAACTACTTCATTATGAAAATGAAGGCTCATTTCACAAGATGGAATCATTTTCTGGTATAATTATCAGGGTCAATAATATGGGCTTCATATAGACCCTAGGGAAGAACCTAATTCAGTTAGAAGGACATAGTAATGAACTGTCCAATAAACTCTTACTTTTTACACTGGAGATTACTCTATCCCTCATTCCTCATCAGAGTAACTTCCTTTTTGCAGTATATGGTGATTAACACAGAATCTCATGATCATTCAAGTTGCTGAGAATAAGAGACTCTGGAGGGCCCAGAAAAATTAGGATGTCTATATCACAGCACTTCCTCTCAAGACTTAGGAATCATCATGGAAAAAGCAATGGAAAGTGTGTAAGAACTAGAGGTAGTAGATGATTCACAGGAAAGAGGTTTTGTCCATAAAGTACAGGGCAATTGCACTTGTGTGTTCACTTGTTACAACAGAACACACAAAACCTGCTCAGGATCATGAAAACCTAACTCAAGGAGGGTAGAGGTCATCAGGAAGTCCCATTTCCAACTGAAGAACTATTGCTCATTTCCGACTTCTGTTAGAGGAAGTGTCAGGTTCCAGGAGCCATTCTTTGAGAGAGAGGTGCTACCCTTGCTTTCATAGATGCCCAGGCACTGAACATCAACATGTAGATTGTTTTCCTTCCTTCCTTCCTTCCTTCATTTCTTCCTTCCTTCCTTCCTTCCTCCCTCCCTCCCTCCCTCTCTCCCTCCCTCCCTTCCCTTCTTCTTCTTCCCCCATTTTTCCCTTTCTTTCCTTCCTTCTTAGAGACCACTTGATATTTAGAGGGAAGAGCTATGTAGGACAAGAAAAAAATTGGAAAGATAATGATGAGTAGACTTTGTCTTAAACACATGAGCAGGAATAAAATGCATAAAGAAACAATTAAGTAGTGAACACTATAAATCATTTGAAAAAGCAAAGAAAACTAGATTGATTTGTTTTGGTACTATTCAGAGAAGCTGAGATACAATGGGACATAGAGATTTCTCTAACTTTCTCACAAATTTCACATCAACATTTCTAGCACCTTTGACACTTCAGAGATTATGAAAATTTAATACTTCTTCAAAATAGCATGTCTCTTTGGAGATAGTCACAAGAAGCTCTCAAGTATCTTTACTAATTATGAAGTTGAAAAAATTCCATAATTTTTTTTGATCCCACAGCCAGCGCTGTCTTTGCATCTTCAGGTGAAATGAAAATTGCAGTTCTGGGTGGTGGTGAGGTCACAGAGTCACAGACCTCTACCTCAGGCTTGAGCTGAATCTCACATAGCCCTGGTTATTAAGAGTCATGATCTGCCCTATGGACTCTCTATTCTGCAGAGTCAAGAAGCCAAGTGAATACTTTGTATTTCATAATAAGTGGCAAATCCAGCAAAGAAGAGAAGCCTCTGTAGTTACTTATGTTTAATAATGGGAATCTTAGTTAGAAGCAGATGTAAGTAACACACAGAGAAGTGACAAGAATACTTCCATAGTGAGTAAGAAAGAAATACTCCTAACAGTGAGTCAGTCTCTGTTGATTCTGACTATAAGTCCACTGCTAAGGGTGACTGTAGGTAACACCAAGGTAATATATGCCTGAAGGTGCTTAAGGATTATGGTATAAAATCAGTGTGATAGTTCACTTTACATTAAATGATAAGTAGACTTATGTACATGATATACGGTATTATTGCTGTAGTTGAACTTACCATAGTTTCAAACCCATAGTAAAAATTTGAATGATAAGATAAGAAGCGCTCAATCCTGGACAATAAAGAGGTAAATCTATTTTCTGGAGTAAACATTATTCTTCTACAACACAACTTTTATTAATTAGAAGCAATAACTGAGTCTGTGTTGAATGACCAGTGGTAAAATGAATGGCTTGGAACCTCCCCCTTGTACTTGGGATTGAGTTATCTTCCCTGTTTCAGTTAAACTCTAATGTGAAGCATAAATGGATGCTATGAATTTCCTTACAGTTTATCATTGTTGCAAATAGAACACAGGCTTTATGAGTCCATCAACAGTTACATTATAGCATTTACCCATACAATAAAAACAAACCATTGTTTCCACTGGCATCTAAACATTAGGTCCATCTTGTGCTTTGGAAATCAAACTTGGGTAATAGAACAGTTTTCTGTCATGACAGACCACACATAGAGAACACCCCATTTTAGTAGAATCTCCAATGCACTTTGCCTTTGTCTATGGAAAAAAATCTTTATTTAAAAATGATGTGAGTGCCTGGAGTCATACCCAGAGAGGCCTGCCCCTAGGTCCCATTCCTGGGCACCAGCCATCCCAGGGAAGACCTGCTCAACTTGGCCCCAGTTTCTGGCCATTTGGCAGGCCCTGCGGGAAGGTTTCCCTTTTTCCAAGACTGCAGGCAGACCCTGCAATCTCCATACTCTACCCCCGTACCCATCTACATGAGACCCCAAACACTTCCTGAGACTCGGAGACAAGCCCCCAACTCCCATCCCCCATGCCCCGAACTCCCATCTGGACCAGAGCTTGCATCCTGTCCCGGAAATCCTACTAAGACCAGAGACCCCAGCTACCATCCTGCTTGAGAGCTCCCATCTGAACAAGATATGGAGACCCCAGTGAATTCCTGAGACTCAGAGTCTAGCCCCAAGCTCCAATCCAGCCAGCACTCCCATCTGGACCAGAGCTCCCATCCGGCACAGAGATTTCATATGGACCAGAGAGAGGCTCACTAATTCTGTCAGCTCTGTCTGGAACAAGTGCACTGATAAGACCGAAAAGGAATCCTCAAGGAGATGGGCAGATGTCAAGGCAGAAGTACATAGAATAAAATAAAGAGTAATACAGCATAACCAGAACCTAGCCCTCCTCCAACAGCTAGACATGAACATCACAGAATGGAAGAAGCAGAAAAAAACATCCTTATAAATAACATCATGAAGAGGCTAGAACCTTATATAGAAGAAATCAAAAATGAAGTGGAGGAACAGACAAATGAAAAATGGGAAGAACTCTATTAAAAAAAAAAACTAGAGGAAAGGACAAATAAAGCAGAAGAAAACAATAAGTACCTGAAAGAAAATCATGAAAAAGCAATGAAACAGATTAGGGAAACAGTCCAAGACCTGAAAAGGGAAATAGAAAAAATGAAGAAGACACAAGCAGAGGGAATGCTGGAAATAGAAAATCTGAGTAAAGGAACAGGAATTTCAGATGCAAATATGACCAAAAGAATTCAAGAGATGGAAGAGAGGATCTCTGGTGTTGAAGATACAGTAGAAAAAATAGTTCATCAGTCAAAGAAAACACTAAAACCAACAAAGTTATGACCCAAAATGTCCAAGAAATTTGGGATACTATGAAAAGACCAAAACTACGAATAATAGGGATAGAGGAAGGAGAAGAATACCAACTCAAAGGCACAGAAAATATATTTCTCAAGATCATAGAAGAAAACTTTCCCACCTTAAAAAAAGGAAATGCCTGTGAAGATACAAGAAGCCTACAGAACAACAAACAGACTAGACATCCACAAAAAAGTCCCCTTGCCACATAATAATTAAAAAACTAAACGTACAGAGTAAAGAAAGAATATTAAGGGCAGCAAAGGAAAAAGGCCAAGTGACTTATAAAGGCAAATTCATCAGAATAACACCCGATTTAAAATGGAGACTTTGAAAGACCTGGACAGATATAATGCAGACACTAAGAGACCATGGACTCCAGCCTAGACTAATATACCCAGCAAAACTTTCAATCATCATAGATGGAGTGAACAAGTCATTCCAAGACAAAGCCAGATTTAAACAATACTTATCCACAAACCCAACCCTACATAAAGCACTAGAAGGAAAATTCCAACCTAAGGAAGACAGATACACCCTTGAAAACACAGGCAATAGATAACACCACAGCAGTAAAAACCAAAGAAGAGAAGTACATACACACTATCACCAAAATAATAATAATAAAATAATAATAATAATAATAATAATAATAATAATAATAATAATAACAGGAATGAACAATCACAGGTCATTAATATCCCTCAATATCAATAGACTTAATTCACCTATAAAAAGACACAGACTAACAGAATGAATTAGGAAAACAGGACCCATCTTTCTGCTGCATACAAGAAATACACCTCAAATTCAAAGATAGATACTACCTTAGAATAAAAGGCTGGGAAAAGACTTTCCAATCAAATAGTCTTAAGAAGCAAGCTGGTGTAATCATCCTAATATCCAGTAAAACAGACTTCAAACTGAAATCAATCAAAAGAGATGATGAAGGACCTGACATACTCATCACAGGAAAGTTCCACCAAGATGAAATTTCAATTCTGAACATTTATGCCCCAAACACAAGGGCACCGACAGATGTAAAAGAAACATTTCTAAAGCTTAAATCACATATAAAACCCCACACATTAATAGTGGGAGACTTCAACACCCCACTTTCACCTCTGGACAGGTCTGCCAAATTGAAACTTAACCAAGAAATAAAGGACTTAACTGATGTTATGACTCAAATGGACTTAATCAATATGTATAAAATATTCCATCTGAACAAAAAAAAATACCTTCTTCTCAGCACCCCATGGAATGTAAAATGTAAAATCAACCACATGCTTGGCCACAGGGCAAATCTCAACAGATACAAAACAATTGGAAAAGCCTCCTGCATTCTATCAGACCACCATGGTTTAAAATTAGATTTCAACGACAACAAAAACTACAGAAAACCTACAATCTCATGGAAAATGAATAATGCTCAACTGAATCACCAATGGGTTAATGAAGAAATAAGAAAGAAATTAAAGACTTCCTAGAGATCAATGAAAATGAATACACCACATACCCAAACTTATGGGACACTATGAAAGAAGTACTAAGAGGGAAGTTCATAGCACTAAATTCCCACATAAAGAAGCTGGAGAAACCTCACTCTAGTGACTTAACAGCACACCTGAAAGCTCTAGAACAAGAAGAAGCAAAGTCTCCCAGGAAGAATAGATGCCAGGAATTTATCAAATTGAGAGCTGAAATCAATAAAATAGAAATAAAGAGAACAATACAAAAAATTAATGAAACATAGAGTTGGTTCTTTGAGAATATCCACAAGATAGACAAGCCCTTATCCAGACTAACCAAAAGACAGAGGGAGATCCTCCAAATTAACAAAGTTAGAAATGAAAAGGGGATATAACAACAGACAATGAGGAAATCCAGAGAATCATCATGTCATTCTTCAAAAACCTCTACTCCACAAAACTGGAAAATCTAAAAGAAATGGATAATTTTCTGGATAGGTACCACATACCTAAGTTAAATCAAGACCAGATAAACATTTACATAGTCCAATAATCCCTAAGGAAATAGAGTCAGTCATTAAAAGTCTCCCAACCAAAAAAAGCCCAGGGCCAGATGGTTTCAGTGCAGAATTCTAACAGATTTTCAAAGAAAACTTAAAACCAATACTCTTTAAATTGTTCCACACAATCAAAGCAGAAGGAATATTACCAAACTCCTTCTATGAGGCTACAATTACCCTGATTCCTAAATCAAACAAAGATGTAACAAAGAAAGAGACCTACAGACCAATCTTCCTCATGAACATTGATACAAAAATACTCAATAAAATACTGGCAAACAGACTCCAAGAACACATCAAAACAATTATCCACCATGATCAAGTAGGCTTCATCCCAGGGATGCAAGGGTAGTTCAACATACAAAAGTCCATCAATGTAATACACCATATAAACAAACTGAAAACAAACAAACAAACACATGATCACCTTGCTTGACGCAGAAAAGGCATTTGACAAAATCCAACACCCCTTCATAATAAAGGTCTTGGAGAGATCAGGAATACTGGGAACATACCTAAACATAATAAATGCAATTTACAGCAAACCAACAGCCACCATCAAATTAAATGTAGAGAAACTCAAAGCAATACCACTAAAATCAGGAACAAGACAGGGCTATGCCCTCTCCCAACACTTATTCAATATAGTACTTGAAGTTCTAGCCAGAGCAATACCACAACATAAGGAGATTAAGGGGATACAAATTGGAAAGGAAGAAGTCAAGCTTTCTCTATTTGCAGATGACATGATAATGTACATGAGTGACCCCAAAAATTCATCCAAGGAACTGATACACCTTATAAACGCCTTCAGCAACATAGCAGGATGATACTGTGGTCCCTGCAGAGTCCTAAAGAAGCTGTCTGAACCTTCTTAAACTGGAGTTACAGGCAATTTTTATCCACCATGTGGATAGTGGAAACCAGACATCTCTTCTCTAACAGCAAGAAATGTTGCTTATGATCGTTCTTCTATATATTCCTCCCGAATGAAAACTTTTTACAATCAAAAGCATACAATAAATGTCAACAAAGTAAAAAATGTTAGGTGGGGAAGACTAAGTGCTTTTAAGACTGAAGTATATTGTAAATGTATCTCATTGCTTCATAATCGGCAACTAAGTGTACTATGCTTGCACCACTCTGGTGATGGGCAAGAACTTCCAGATCCACTGTGACACACACAGCTTTTCAACTGAAAGAGTCACTTACCCTTTGAGTTACTAAGGTCAAGTATTGACAGTTGAATAATGCTACTGCCCACAAGAGACAGTGGTAAAGTCAAAAAAGATGTCAACCTAACAGGATATCAGTGACACAAAAATAGTTACTACTGTTGGGCAATTGCACATATAACTAACAAAAAAGCTACATCTGCCATTTCCTATAACATTAACAGTGCAAGAGGAGAGAATACCAAAAAGAAAGCAGTAGAAAACAACCAGAAAGTCCAACTTGTAATTCACAGGAAGTCAGAGGTCTAAGTGTGAGTATGGAGATAGGTTCTATATCAGTACAGGATATTAGAGAATTAAGGAAAACTCTATCTGAACTGCCTACATTGGGGAGACTCCAGAACAAGGAAGGAACGGGTCTCTTATAATGTGGCTCATGAGGTCACCAAAAATGGATCTCATGTGATGAGTGAGAGAGCTTTGGAAGCAAAGAAACGGAAGAGTGGATCTTACCACCTCTCTTTGAGACAAAGGGGACACATATGAGTCAATATAAGAAAAATAATTCCCTGAGTGTCTGGCTTTATGAGTTACTAGGGACAGGTTTTTATTTCTTGCTGATATTTCAGTGAATATTAGTGACTGAAAGATGATAAAAGATTGTCAGGTGTGACTGGGGGAACTGGACAAATGAGAGGAAGCTTTTTTGTCCATTTCACTTTGTGGAACAGGACTATGTTCACTGTTAAGAGAGAAATCAAAGCAGTGAGGCTTTAGCACTGGTTTTTGCTCTTTAGTTCTGTGTTGATACACAGCATGGGACGTGATTGGCTAAGAAAGGCTGTAGGGCTGGAGTGATACAGATCTGTACACATACAATAAAAATAAGTATATGTTTGGAAGTTATTTTTTTCCATTACACATTTAACTCATCAAAATAGAATGAAGTGAATATTTAAATGTGAGAATGATATTTCAATGGAAGTGACCAGTATCACACATAGAACTTTCTTGTGCAGATTCCTGTGGCTAGGAAGAAGCACTTTCCCTGGGCATTTACAAACAGAGATAGCCAAGATTTGAATTCTCTACTTCACTCTTCCTTTGTCTGCTGTCATTCTCTGTCTGTCATGTGAATCTCTGTCTAGCTGAATGATAACTTGTGGATCTGTCTTACCTGACTCTTTCTGGCTCTGTGTGTGCCCCACAAAAGAGTATGCTTTGTATTTATTGGCATGAAGGATTTATATGGATAAAGTAATGAGGGATAGTTTACAGAAATCTTTAAAAGGGTTTTACCGTTAGGGTGTTTGGCCATCTGATCACCCGACTAGGTCAGATCTGGCTTTCTCTCAACCATTGCCAGTAGTCTGTAGAGGATGTATCATTGTGGATTTCTGGGGACCTCTCCAGCACTCTGCCTCTTCCTGTTCTGATGTTGTCATCATTGAGCTTACACAGGGACATTTTGCTCAGCCTGGAAGGAGGAGGCTGGACCTGCCTGTACTGAATACACCAGGTTTAAATGAATCCCCAAGGGAGTCTTGGCCCTGGAGGAGATGGAAACGGAGGAGAGGGGCAGGAGAGGAGAGGGCAGGGGAACCCATGGCAGATGTGTAAAATTAAAACATAAATATAATAAATAAAAAAGGAGAAAAAAGTGGTTTTACAAGAGAGTAAATCTCTGACCCCAATTGCACTCAACTATCCCACATAACAAACATCACTGAACACAGATTTATCAGATTGTATCCATGTCACTTCCATCATTTATGGTAGCTATTTGTTTCATAAGGTAGTTTTCATATTACTTGCTGTTTTAAGCATTTAATACCATAACATACACCTACCCCTGTGTTACTCCTGGGTCAGGACATGGAAGAATGGAAGTGTTGCATTCAATATATGCATTACCTTAGATTGCAAAAGCTGATTACATGGCAAATCCAATCCAAGACAAGTAAGGTTGATTGTTATAAGATTATATTAAAAGCAGGTTGAACAAAGTGGCTGAGTGCACAGTTGGATGGCAGTCTTACATATTAAATGAACTCAGGGTTCATTAACTCTGCCTGGGTGGTCCAGCAAAACTTCCAGTCACTTAAAAAGTAAGAGATATTTTCATAAATATTCATCCCCACATGGAAGTGCACTGCTCCCTAGAAGGCAAAGCCTGTCTGACTCTCCTACCTAGGCATCAGCTTATGACATCACAGGAGAGAAGAGTCATTTTGAACTTCTACCTTGGAACTCTAAGATGTTCACTGCTCACCTAAATGTTTTTCTTGTTTGTTGATGGGGAAAAAGTGTTTTTCAAAGCTGACGTCATCACCCTCAGCATAACTGTTATTGTGTCTTCCTGTGCTATGGTGCAGTCATCCCTTGTGGGGAAGAGCTTGGAGTTCATTCTGCCATAATCTTTGGGATTGCAGACAACTTCATAGCCATATAAGGTTTGTAGGTTTCACATGACCACTGAGGCCACATCTAGCACTCATCATCACAGATGCATCCTACATTCACAGGTGATTGGCTTTCCTTCAGGTATCCTCTCTTCAGAGGACAGGGCAGTCTCTGGAAGGTGGGTGAGTGCAGAGCTCTGAACTGATCCTCCTCTGTCAGGGAACAGCTTCTGCACAGTTTGAAGACTCATAATGTGAAGGATCAGACTGAGTCATGTGATGGAGGCTGCGGGTGAGAGACACTAACCTGGATTCCTGCTGTTTGGTATTCTTATCCAGGACAGTGAGAGTGTGTCAGTTCTCAAAGAGGTGAGATCTTGGTAACTTAGACAGTTTGTGACTGTTTCTCAGAACTCACCTGCAATTGTTTTTCTTTTGGGAAACAATGACCCTTTTCACTGTGTTGGTAAAAGCTTTCCCAGAATTTAGTTATTTACAGGAACAATTTGAGAGTTGTTTGATGGCCTCTGCATATTTACACCTAAAATTCTGCTTTCCATTAAGGCTTCACGTGGATGAGAATTATTTTCTCCTTATTGGAAATGTTTGAGTAGAGTTTTGTGTTGAGAACATAATATCCTTTTTAGAGGGCTTCCAATTCAGGGTTGTAAAAAGAGAAGTAAGTGTTAAACTGATGTTTCACTTTCCATGGGCATTTGACTAAGTGAGGGAATGCACCTTCATGTCCCTCAGATCTGAGACCCCCTCAACTTTCAACTTCCCGAAGACACATAGTTCCATGTCTCCCAAACTTACTTTTTATTCATTTGGTTTTGAAACAGGCTTCCTTTACATACTCCTGGCTGTTCTGAAGCTTGTTATTTAGAGTAGGCTAGTCTGAAGCTCACTGGATTCCCTTGCCTCTACCTAATAATTAAAGGCATGTGTCAAGATTATCAGACCAGATTTTACTTTTGAATCGAACAGATATGTTGGTTACTATTGTGCTACATGTTAGGTGTCCATTGCATCATTTGGTGACAGTACACTAGTAACAGTCAACTTCTGTTACATTTAGTTGTATTAGTTTATTTTTATACAAAGGTATACTATTAATGTTAATATTTACATGTAGTATATACTGTGCTTTATTTTCATCACAAAGTTTCTAGAATCTCCCCATCAATCCTCCTATGGAATACATGTATTATATAATCCTGCAATAAATACTTCATAAAAAAGTGCTATTTTTGTAGACGTGATTATATTTGATATATTTTTAAAAATAATACACAACAATTTAAGCCTTAGGAAGCGATTTTGAAAATATTTAAAAGCAAACATAGCACATATATGTACACAGACATATGTAAATGCAATTACATGTGACTGTGCTGCCAAAGGAGAATTCAAATGTTTTCTTTCCTGATAGCTGATGGTCATTCTCTTAATTTGGGTTTTATTGCTGTGAATAGACAAACCTTGTCCAGAGCAACTCACACAAAGGAAAACACTTCATTGAGGCTCATCGTAGTTTCAGATTTATTCCATTATTGCCATGGCTTGAAGCATGCCAGCATGCAGCATGAAGGCAGACATACTGATGAAGGAGATGAGAGTTCTACATCCTGCAGGCAGCAGAAGGATACTGTGCCACACCAGCCAGACTTGACCTTATAATACTTAAATCCCACCCCATAGTGACACACTTCCTCCATTAAGTTCTCATCTATTCAAACAAGGCTAGCCCTCTTAAAACTGTAATTCCTTATGGGCCAAGCATTCAAACACATGAGTTTATGGGGAGCATACCTATTCAAACAACCACAGTCCCTATTTTCTTTTCTCCTCTTTTATTATCCTCTATTTTATTCTCAAATTTGATTGTTTCTATTTTTCTCTATTATCTATTTCCTTTTTATATAAGTATTATGAATTTGTGTCATATACTTTGATCATGTTTAAACCTCCCCAACTCCACTGAGATTTACCATCATTCTATACTCACCCACAATTATGTCCTTTTAATTTTTTTTTTTAACTCACAAAGCTCAGATTATATTGCCCATATGATCTTGGGTGTTTGACCACCCACTATGTCATTGTCAACCTATTAGAAGCCACATTTTAAAGGAATCTGATTCAAAGTGTCCTAGTAGTTATCAGTTGTCAATAGCATCTTAGTTAAGCATTACTATTTCCTCTGGATCCAGACAGTTTCCTTTCTGGTAAGTCTCTGCCTTTTACCAGTTGCTAGTTCCTTGCAAACCTGAGTGTGTATGCAACCAGGATACTCATCTGAATGTAGCTTTATCATTAGACCATATCACCAGTAGATTTTTAGATTTTATACTGCAATTAACTGTAAAGCACTTGGAAAATATTAATACCTATTAGTGACAATATAAATTTTAACTTTTACCACAATGTCCCAGTTAATTATCTTCAATTAAAACAATCAATGTTCATTGAGATCTAGGAAACTTCTTCCTAGAGAGACACACTTTAACATTACTTATGCATATAAGTTGATACTGTCTATGCAGTACATTGTTTGACTCTCTAAGAAGACAATAGTCCAACTTGTTTCAAAAGTGTCTTCTGGACCTGATGTACATTGACCCAGAACCATGACAGAATAACCTCCAGAGACATGGCTATGGGGATCTTCTTCCTCTTCCAGACCACACTGGGAATGCTGGGGAATTCAGTCTTGCCTTGTGGTTTTATCATTGCTGACTTCTCTGGAATCAGGGCAAAGAAACCCACAGACTTGATTGTCAAACACCTGATCTCAGATAACTTTATAGTTCTCTTCAGACGAGTCCCACAGACAATGGCTGCTTTTAGTAAGAGTTACTATCTAGATTTCATTTCATTTAAACTCGCCCAGCCCTTTTTGTTTTTTAAATAAGTCCACCTTATTTTAATGCTCAGGCTTAGGGTACCTCTTTATGAAGTTTACCCATTTGGCACCTCCTCCTTTTTTTTGTTTCACGTCAAACCTAACATTTATTGAGAACATAGGAAATCAGTTGGCAGATCAGCAAACTGAGGCCTGGCTCAGTGGAGTGTGGCCAGCCATGAAGTCATACTCCCAGTGAGAAACAAGCTCTGGGAGAAGGGCTGTCGACCTTCCAGGCCTAACTGAGGTCTGATGGAGGAATGTCTGAAGGCCAGTGCCCCAGCCTGGATTTTAAGGGGCAAGGAACTGAGCTCAAGCAACAGCTCAGCGTTTGTGTCCAGACAAGCTAGGTGACTCTGCTCTAGGGCAATAGCCTCTGTTGTGTGCTTGTACTTTTCATAGCCCCATTGGCAGGAGAAATACTTGTTCTTGATATTCCAGAGTTGGTCACCATAGTCAAACCACAGCTTTTCTCCAGTCTGAATGTCCCTGGAACTGAAAAAGGTAATGCGTGGAGACCATAGGTCTTGGTGCAGCATGAATACCCAGACAGGGATGATGTTAGGGTCACACAAGTGGTTGATGAAGCTCACCATCCACACCATTGATGCAGGGGATGAGCACATTCTTATAGCCTCTAGCAACATCCTGGCAGATGATCTTGTCAGTATGGACAGCCCAGTTCCCAACCTCGAGCCTAAGCCTGTAGTTCAGCTGCAGTATACATCAGTCATGCGGTGGTGGTGAACACCTTTAATCCCAGCACTTTGGAGGTAGAGTCAGGTGGATCTCTGAGTTTAAGCCCAGCCTGGTCTACAGAGTGTGTTCCAGGAAAGGCGCAAAGCTGTACAGAGAATACCTATCTCGAAAAACAAAAACAAACAAACAAAAAATCCACACACCAGGACACCCTGGCGTCAGGTCCCATACTGTGTCTCCTTTCTTGTTTCAAAGCTCAGGGTTGGCTCCATGAGACAGGAACAACAGAACATAGTCATGGTAGCTCTTCATGGCAGCCATGTGTAGCAGTGTGTCCCCATGGTAGTTGACAGCATGGAGGTCACACTGGGCATTCAAGAGGACCTCGACAATGGCAGCACTGCCAGTAAAGGAGGCTCAGTGTAGGCAGATGTTTTCCTCATTGTCAATTAGGGTGACGTCAGCACCCTGGGTTCAGAAGCATCCAGATCATGTCAATGTGTTTGTGCTAGGCTGCCTAGATGATGGGCATTTAGCCCCCACTGTCCTGCTCATTCATATCCTCCTGTCTTATGCTCAGCAGTAGGCTAACAAGCTCCAAGTTCCCAATTTTGGCTGAATGATGGAGACAGGTGGAGCCATCCTATTCCTTGTTATAGACACAGCCACCTAGCTGCACCATGTAATGTGCTACACCCAGGTGGGTGTTTACTAGGGCCTCCATCAGGCATGCATTATGGCATATTTACTGCATTGATGTTGAATTCGACCTGCAGCAGCACATGACAAATCTCCATGGACCTTTTTCATGTAGCTGAATGCAGAGGTGTGTATTTGCTCTGATGGTAACACTGGACCTTGAGGTTTAGGTTGTCTAGCAGCATAAGGATCATCTTCTGCAGCTCTCTGTTTCACTGACAGGTACAGCTGCTGTGGACGGAAATGGAGCTTCTTCTTCCTCTCTGACTTTTGAGTGACCAAAACCTTCTCCAGGGCTGCATGGCTTGGCCCTGGGGTCAGATCCCTAGCTGAAAGGCAGCCTCCATTAGACAGGGATAGTGAAGACCCTGAGCTGTTGATGGTTTCTGTTAGGGCATCACAGGGCAGGTCCCAGAGGCTCTCCATGTCCTCACATCCCTGCACTGGGCTGGGAAGTATCTGCTTGCCCTGGGGTCCCTCTGAACTGCAGGGGGCTGAGGGAAGTGTGAGTATCCAAGGAAAAGAAATCAAGGGAACCATTAAGCCTAGTAGCTACAATCCTCCTATCTGGGAAGACAAAGGCTGTGATGTCTGAGGAGACCTTGGCGTTGCTGTAGCAGAGCACCCCTTCAATGGCGTTCCACACCTCCAGCAGGCCACTGCTTTGCCCAAGTCTGATGAGGTTGCCTTGCAGCTCCAAGCTCCAGATAGATCTGGCTGTGCTGGGAGCCCAGGCCAGAGAAGGGGAGCTCTTCTTGGGTGCAGTCCCCTCTTCTTCACAAGCCTGGAGCATCTGGGATCCTGGAGAGGGTGGGTGCAGGGCCAGAGACATTGCAGCCAGGCCCTCCTCCTTGTACATATGCTTCACTAGCTGGCTGAAGTCATAGCTAGAGTCCTGAGAGCTGCCACATCCTGCCTGGTGCTTGGGTTGAGTAGGCTCTGGGGGAAGATGCACTGAGAAGTTGGTGTCGATCAAGCAGGTGAGATCTGGCTTATGCCTGAAGAGGGAAAGTGGTGGAGGACCTCAGGGTCAGTGTTGCAGCAGAGAGCTATCCCCATGCTCTTCAGGGCTAGTTTTGCCACCATCCAACAACTTTTCCCAGTTCTCGTGGGCTTCAAAAGCTGTGCTGTAGCTGGAGTTTTTCTGATCTTGCCTGGCTCACAGTCAGGATAAATCTCTCTCACCTGCCAGTCCCACAGCCCCTCAGACCCAACCAAGTAAACACACAGACAATTATATTGCTTACAAACTGTATGGCCATGGCAGGCTTCTTTTTATCTACTTCTTCTATCTTAAATTAATCCATTTCTATTAATTTATACTTTGCCATGTGTCTTGTGGCTTACCAGTAACTTACATCTTCCTTGTCATGGTGATGGCTGGCAGTGTCTCTCTGCTTCAGCCTTCCACTTCCCATAATTCTCTTTTCTCTTGTCCAGCCTATACTTCCTACCTGGCTACTGGTCAATCAGTGTCTTATTTATTAACCAATCAGAGCAGCACATTTAACATACAGAACATCCCACAGCACTTTCCCTTTTCTTTCTTTCAAAAAGGAAGGTTATAACTTTCAAATAGTGAAATTACAGATAACAAAACAATTATCAACAAGAATTACAGTTACAATATCTAGTCTAATTATAATATCTAGTCTATTTGTATTTGGCAAAATTAAAAAAGATATCCTATCTATCCTATATTTGTGAGTTTGAGGTTTCAAATCTAACTTATCTTTTATCATAACTAAGGAAAATTACAACTACTCTTCAACTACATCAAATACCTCAGAAGGATATAATATTACCTGAAAAATGGGAGGATGCAAGCAACTTTATGGAGTTTTACTGGGTAGACAGAGACAGCTGGCAGCCTGGACAGCCACCTAATGTTCCTTTGTAAAGTAGCAGCATCTGTCTTCAGCCCACATGCCTAGAGTATCTCAGTAATTTCTCTCAGTGCCCTACATAATGTCTGGCAGTTTCCTCTGTGAGCAGGAACCTGAAGGACTAGTTCACCAAGCAAAGTTTCTATGGGTCCTACATGTCCAGTAGCTCAAGCAGTCCAGCCAAGAACAGTTTCTTGCCCAATGGCTATTTTTGCCAAGAAGAAGATAAACTCCCATATGGAGTAAAATCCCACACTCCTCTCTGAAGTAAATTGGTGCTGCCAGGAGCACTCACTGTCCAGAAAGTCTAAATTTTTAAAAAATATTTTAAATACCATATTCTTTAGGTGTTTGAAGATTATCTATCTATATGAAATATATCAATGTATACCTAGAAAACTTAACATGACTATAAGTTTGAGTATCATAGAAGACTAATTATTAATCTGTATTTCTTAATTATCCATCACAATCTAAATGAGATATATAAACATAATACCTCAAATGAGAGTAGAAATAAATATACAGTATAACAAAATTAACTTTAAATCTGAATCAATAAACTAAAATCCATAGCAATGTAAAACATTTCAAACAAGTTGTTGCTCTTTAAAAGTAGATTCATTAATCAATCCTTTTATCCTATACTATCCCCTTTTTCTTTCTTTAGAAAGAGATTGCATTTATAATCAACATGTTTTAAATTTAAAAAAAATTGTTTTTTCTCTGTCCCACATCAGAGGGCTCTTCTGATTTGGGACATAAGAATCTCTTAACCTTTTCTTTTAGCAATATGCCTGGGTTTAGAGAAGGAGTGAGTCAATTCCATCTCCAAAGCCAGCTTGGTATATTTGGGAATTTGGGTGTAGCTTCTCTTACTACTTCCTGCTGGAGCGGGGTGCTGTATCTTATGAGGACACAAAGAAAATTTTATGAATATGGAGTAGTCCATGATGGTGTATCTTCTGAGCTAGTTGCCTTGAAACCATTCTGGATGTTGGATCACTAGGGTCATGGTGTCATCAGAGACCTTTCAGAGACTCTTGGCTGGTCAAACCTGATGTATCATAACCTGGAACAAATCCATAGCCTCTGGCTTTCTGTGGAAACAAAAGCAGAGCCTCCTTTTCAAAGCAATATATCCTTACATCCAAAATTTGAAGTCAAGGTATCTTTAAAATATACATATTGGTTTAACTCTGCTGCCTTTACAATTAAATATCTCTCTTCAGTTAAAATCCCCAAAAACAACACAATTCAGATTTTCTGTGTAAATCCATCTTTACTTGTCTTATTTTTTATACTTCCTTTACTATCTCTTTAAAGACTGTATTTTTTTAAAACTATGTATTTCTCTATGTAACTGTATATATTCCTTTTTCTCTCTCTTCCATGCCTATGTACATTTTTCACACACATTGTAAAGCATTTACAGTATTGTTTAATCTGAGTCTACCTTACTGTGTAACTATTCCTTTAAACTGCAACATTTGTAATGCCAAAATGGCTGATGTGGCTGGTGGCTCTGCCCACTGTAGTGGGTAGCCATTACAGCATTGGCCTGGAAGTTCCAACCCCCACTGAGGCTTCTGTAACATTCATGCCTACAAGGTGGGGCCAAGAGAGGATGCTGAAGACCTGGACCCAAATGAGAAGGATCTCTTGCTGCCTGGACCCTGGGCGCTGGAGGTAGATCGAGCAGAATTCTTCAGAGCACACTGCAGAACTGCGCCATACCTTTGCCAGACCCTACAATCTACCTATCCCTTCATTTGTAAGTTATACCACAAAATAAATCTCCCTTTTAACTACATGGAGTGGCCTTAATAATTTCATCAGTGGCCCACCTCAGCTTCCAAACATGGCAGTGGTATATTTATCACCAGCTCTGGGAGCCATCAATTCTTAGAAAGAGTGGGTGTATGCTTTTATCAAAGCAGTGTGTAGCCTAGAAACCTCCTTTTTTGTAATAGCAAAGGCTAAATCCACCACACAGCATAATGTGCTGCTTGCAGATGCCTCATTCCCACCATACTGCTGGTCAAACGTGCATGCCAGGAACCCACCAACTTGAGAGAGACAACTAGGAAGCTGTTTTTATCTCTGTTTTGAATTGCTTATTAAATATTCTCAGGTTTAAGGTGGAGACTTGATCTGTTGGGCGCCATTTGTAGCTGGAGTTTTTTCTGATCTTGCCTGGCTCACAGTCAGGACTAATCTCTCTCACCTGTCAGTCCCAAAGCCCCTCAGACCCAACCAAGTAAACACACAGATAATTATATTGCTTACAAACTATATGGCTGTGGCAAGCTTTTTTTTATGTACTTCTTCTATCTTAAATTAACCCATTTCTATTAATCTATACTTTGCTACGTGGCTTCTGGCTTACTGGTACCTTACATCTTCCTTGTCATGGTGGCAGCTGGCAGTGTCTCTCTGCCTCAGCCTTCCACTTCTGATAATTCTCTTTTCTCTTGTCTTGCCTATACTTCCTGCCTGATTACTGTCCAATCAGTGTTTTATTTATTATCCAATCAGATCAACACATTTAACATACAGAGCATCGTACAGCACTCTGTCTCTACAGCTATCCTGGTGTAGCCCTGGGTGCGTTCCACATGCAGACTTTGGCCTGCCAGGAAGCAACATCCCATTGCTAGCCAGACACTCAGTGTCCATAAGGTACCCTCATGTCACCAGCTGCACAATCTCCCTCTCAGGAAGTGCATATCTATATTTATTGCAGGTCAGTTCTCTGCATTTCTGCATGCTGCAACCACCTCTGAGCTGCTCCTAGTTCCATGGGCAGAGCACCCAGTAGAGGCAGAGCAACAGTAGCATGAGAACAATGCCTGCTGCCAGGCCAAGCACTGCTGCCATGGGCTTGTGTTCCACCTGGCCTCTTAAGTCTGACCTCCCAAGGGTACCATTTTTGTGGTCTATTGGAGCGAGGGGCCAGATTAACAAGAAGTGCCTGCGGGGGGCAGGGTGGTCTGTTCTCAGGGCCCATGTATTGTCTTCCTTGGGGGCCCTGTCTAGGTAGTATAGGCCTCTGCATAAGTTGGTTCATTGGCTCCCTGATCCCTGGCTAATGGCCTGCCATAGGTACCCCAGTCATGTAGGTCCCTTCTAAAGGTAGTGTATGGAGAGGAGCATTTCCCTGTTTCAGGGATGTAAGCAGGGGTGGTGGTGGTGGTGGCTGCTCCTTCAGGGCACATGACTCACAAGTTGTCAATGGGGTGACTTTTACTTTTGTGTCAAACTTGGTCTCTTCACGCTCATGGTCCTCTTTGTCTTCTTTGGCCTTCCCTGGCTCTTGAGGGTTCTTTTGGAATAATTGCATTACCCATAGTGAGGGTTTCACTTACCCTGGAAGACAACTTGGCCTTTACTGAACGTACCTTCAATCCCCATGCAGGGGTGCAAGCTGTGGGATTCTGACCCACCAGGAACTTAGGTCACCTCTGAAGAGGTGGCCTGGAACAGAGGAAAGGTAAGTGCACTGCTTGCCTGTTTCCCAGCCTTCCTCTTACCTGGGGACAATCAGACCCAGAAGGGAGTCAAGTCAAGAAAGAACTCGTTTATTGTTAGGCAGTAAGATTCTTTTATAGCAAAAATCTCAGAACCCTAGGAGGGGTTGAAGGAAACCTAATCGTTTTGAAGTTTACCCTATACTCATTTTCTTATTTATGAGTTGTTTATGCACTTTCATCATCTCCTGTCTTTGTATGTTATCTCAGCTTAAGCAACTTGAGCTAACTTCTTCTGGAAACCATTTGTATCTGACCTGTGCTAAACAACTTTAGCTAACTTCCTCTCAGCACCATCTTTGTAGCTCATGTACGCCCCACGATCAACAAACAAAATAATACAATTTAAAAGTAGTGTACAGATGTAACAGAGAATCACTACAGAGAAATGTCAAAGGGCAAAAAACTCTTAAACAAATATCATCCTTAGCCATCAGGGAAACAAAAATTAAAACTATTTTGAGATTCCATCTTACACTTATCAGAATGTCTAAGATCAATAACAAAGTGAAAGTTTATGCTGAGGTGGATGTTGATCCAGGGTGACACTCTTCCATTGCTTGTGGAAGTGTAAACTTTTATCACCACTATGGTAATCAATATGGCAGTTCCTCAGAATACTGGAAAACAATTTACCTCAAGATCCTAACACTCTTGGACATAGCCCAAAAGATCCTCCATCCTAGCATAGTACACTTGCTCTGCTAGGTTCAGAATGGCTTTATTCATAATAGCCAGGAACAGGAAAAAAACCTAGCTGTCCCTCAACAGAAGCATGAATGAAGAAACTGTGGTATATTTACACAATGGAGTATTACTCACTTGTTAGACAAAATCACATCATGAAATTTGTAGACAGATGGAAGGAACTAGAGAAAAATCAACCTGAAAAAGGGAAACCCAGACAAAAAAGACAAACATGATATGTATTTGTTTATATGTAGATGTTAGCTGTTAAGTAATATATAATCACATTACAATAAACAGACCCAGAGAAATTAGGAGAAGAAAAGAGTTCTAGGAGGGATGAATGGACCATCATAGGAGGGGGAAATAGAATAGATTTTTTGGGTTGACTGTGGGCAGGTAGGTTCTTGGAACAGAAGAGATAAGATTGGGAAAGAGAGAGATGACAAAAACAAGTGAGCATTTAAAGGGCAATACTCCATTTACAGTGTTTTTACCCCAAACCTAGAATTGGAAATTTATTTCAATATATTAGTCACTTAGTGAGAAAAAGTTTTAAAATGTTTTATTAATTCCTGAGTATTTCATGCACAGCAATTTGATCATTTTTACTTCCTATGTCTCAAACTTTTCAAAGGTCCACTCGTACTTCCTTATCCCCAACTGTGAGTCCTCTTTACAAAAAAAAAAAACAAACAAACAAACAAACAAACATTAGGTCCAATTTGTACAATACATATACACCTAGGTGTGTGCCATCCAAAAGTGTGTGGTCAATTTACCAGGTCCCACAACTTTGAAGAAAACTGACTGTCCACCAGAAGTTGTCAATTAAGCAATCATAGGTTCTCAGATAGACATGGAGGTGAGAAATTTCATGTGATTGGAATGAGCATTACTCAAGACAGAGTTGTTATACTTAGATATTTTTAGTGAAACATGACAGTACACACACCAGTTTCAGAACTGCTGATTCTTATGAATAAATTTAAATAATATAATTTTGACTAAGTTTGTATTTGTTTTCATTGATAAAAGTCTTAAGTTTCCAGTAATATAATAATATTACTTATCAATATGAAATATTAATAACAATATCTTATGAGTATTTTATCTATATATACCCTATACAAACATAATGTAGTCACACAAATATGTGTACACACATATCTTAGAAATAGAGATCTGAACTTCAAAAAAATACAACAATTATAGATAGGCATAATAACGCATGGCTGAAGTTCCTTGATTTTCGTATATTGAGGAGTGAATTTCACTTAAGCTAAATAATTCCTGAATATTCTGGAAAATATGGAAGACACACACTTCATATAAAAAATACAGTGAAATTTAACATAAAATTACTTCCATGGCTTAGCTAAAACATTTTTTTCCTCTTTTTTATTATTTATATTTTAATTTTACACATCAGCCATGGGTTCACATGTCCTCCCCTTCCCGCCCCAAACCCCAACTTCCCCCATCACCTCCCCTCCATTCCCATCTCCTCCAGGGCCAAGACTCCCCTGGGGATTCATTTAAACCTGGTGGATTCAGTACAGACAGGTCCAGTCCCCTCCTTCCAGGATGAGAAAAGTGGCCCTGTGTAAGCTCAAGGTTCCAAACAGCCAGCTCATGCATTAAGGACAGGTCCAGGTCCCACAGCCTGGATGCCTCCCAAACAGTAGAAACTATTCAACTGTATCACTTATCCAGAGGGCCTGATCCAGTGGGGGCTCCACAGTCTTTGGTTCATAATTCATGTGTTTCCATTCGTTGGGCTATTTGTCCCTGTGCTTTTTCCAAACTTGGTCTCAACAAATCACGCTTTTACAGTCCCTACTCTTTGTCGACATTTGGACACCTAGAACTCCACCTGGGGACTGGCTGAGAATCTCTGCATCCACTTCCATCAGTTATTGGATGAGAGTTTCAGCACGACTGTTAAGGTGTTAGGCCATCTGATCACCAGACTACGTCAGATCAGCCTTTCTCTCGACCATTGCAAGCAGTCTACAGAGGATGTATCTTTGTGGATTTCTGGAGACATCTCGAGCACTCTGCCTATTTCTGTTCTCATGTGGTCTTCATTTATCATGGTCTGTTATGCCTTGTTTTCCCTTTGTGTTCATGATCCAGCAGGGATCTCCTGCTCCCCTAAGCTTTCTTTCCCTCAAATCTTGCCCTTCATTACTCCCAATGTCATCCAGGTTGTTCATACAGATCTCATGCATTTCTCTGTCATTGGGTGATCCCTGTGTCTTTCCTAGGGTCTTGTTTCTAGGTAGCCCCCTGGAGTTGTGTAGCAGTCTAGTCATCTTTGTTTTACATCTAGTATCCTCCTATGAGTGAGTACATACCATGTTTTTCTTTCTGAGTCTGGGTTACCTCACTCAGGATGATTTTTTTATAGAAACATCCATTTGCCTGCAAACTCTCTGCTGAGTAGTACTCCATTGTGCATATGTACCATATTTTCTTTATCCATTCTTCAGTTGAAGGGCATCTAGGTTGTTTCCAGGTTCTGGCTATTACAAACAATGCTGATATCAACATAGCTGAGCAAATACCCTTGTGGTATGATTGAGCATTCCTTGGGTATATGCCCAAGAGTGCTACAGCTGTGTACTGGGGGAGATGGATTCCCAATTTTCAAAGGAAGCACGATATTGATTTCCAAAGTGGCTGTACAAGCTTGCATTCCCACCAGCAGTGGAGGAGAGTTCCCCTTGCTCCACATCCTTTCCAGCATAAGCTGTCTTCTGTGTTTTTGATCTTAGCCATTCTGACAGGTGATATCTCAGAGTCATTTTGCTCTGCATTTCCTGGATAATTAGGGATGTTGAGCAATTCCTTAAATGTCTTTCATCCTTTTGAAATTCCTCAGTTGAGAATTCTCTGTTTAGTTCTATAGCCCATTTCTTAATTGGACTGTTGGGCATTTTGATAACTAATTTCTTGAGTTCTTTATATATTCTGGATATCAGCCCTCTGTCAGATGTGGGGTTGGTGAAGACCTTTTCCCATTCTGTAGGCTGTCGTTTTGTCTTGTTGACCATGTCCTTTGCTCTACAAAAGCTTCTCAGTTTCAACAGGTCCTATTGATTTATTGTTTCTCTCAGTGTCTGTGCTACTGGTGTTATATGTAGAAAGTGATCTTTGGTGCGAAAGAGTAAGATTGCCATTTTTACTATGTTAACCTTGCCTATCCATGAGCATGGGAGGTCTTTCCATTTTCTGACATCTTCAATTTCTTTTTTCAGGGACTTAATGTTCTTGTCATATAGCTCCTTCATATGCTTAGTTAGAGTAACCCCAAGGTATTTTATATCATTTGTGGCTATTGTAAAGGGTGATGTATCTCTGATTTCCTTCTCAGCCTGTTTGTCTATTGTATATAGGAGTGCTACTGATTTTTTTGAATTGATCCTGTATCCTGCTATGTTGCTGAAGTTTTTATTAGCTGAATCAGTTCCTTGGTTGTATTTTTGTGGTCACTCATATATACTATCATGTCATCTGAAAATAGTGAAAGCTTGACTTCTTTCTTTCCAATTTGTAACCTCTTAATCTCCTTATGTTGTCTTATAGCTCTGGCTAGAACTTCAAGTATTGTATTGAGTAAGTATGCAAGAGGGGACAGCCTTGCCTTGTTCCTGATTTTAGTGGTATTGCTTTGATTTTCTCTCCATTTAATTTGATGCTGGCTGTTGGCTTGCTGTAGATTGTCTTTACTATGTTTAGGTATGTTCCCTGTATTCCTGATCACTCCAAGACCTGTGTCATGAAGGGGTATTGGATTTTGTCAAATGCCTTTTCTGCATCTAGGGAGATGATCATGTGGTTGTTTTCTTTGAGTTTGTTTATATGCTGTATTACATTGATAGACTTCATATGTTGAACCACCCTTGTATCACTGGGATGAAGCGTACTTTGTCATGGTGGATAATTGTTTTGATGTGTTCTTGGAGTCTGTTTGCCAGATTTAATTGAGTATTTTTGCATCAATGTTCATGAGGGAGATCGGTCTATAGTTCTCTTTCTTTGTTGCATCTTTGTTTGGTTTAGGAATCAGTGTAATTGCAGCCTTATAGAAAGAGTTTGGTAATATTCCTTCTGCTTCTATTGTATGGAACAATTTAAAGAGTATTGGTATTAAGTCTTCTTTGAAGATCTGATAGAACTCAGTAGTGAAACCATCTGGTCTTGGGCTTTTTTTGTTGGGAGACTTATAATGACTTATTCTATTTCCTTAGGGGTTATTGGAAAACTTAAGTGGTTTATCTGGTCTTCATTTAACTTAGGTATGTGGTATCTATCCAGAAAATTATCCATTTATTTTAGATATTCCAGTTTTGTGGAGTACAGGTTTTTGAAATATGACCTGATGATTCTCTGGATTTCCTCATTGTCTGTTGCTTTTTGTTTCTGATTTTGTTAATTTGGATGCTCTCTCTCTTTGTCTTTTGGTTAGTTTGGATAAGGGCTTCTCTATCTTGTTGATCTTCTCAAAGAACCAACTCTTTGTTTCATTATTCCTTTGTTTTGTTCTCTTTATTTCTATTTTATTGATTTCAGCTCTCAATTTGATAATTTTCTGGCGTCTGTTCCTCCTGGGAGACTTTGCTTCTTCCTGTTCAAGGGCTTTCAGTTGTGCTGTCAAGTCCCTAGGGTGAGATTTCTCCAGCTTCTTTATGTGGGCATTTAGTGCTATGAATTTCCCTCTTAGCAATGCTTTCATAGTGTCCCATAAGTTTGGGTATGTGGTGTATTCAGTTTCATTGATCTGTGGGAAATCTTTAATTTATTCCTTTATTTCTTCCTTAACCCATTGGTGATTCAGTTGAGCATTATTCAGTTTCCATGACATTGTAGGATTTCTGTAGTTTTTTCTGTTTTTGAAATCTAACTTTAAATCATGGTGGTCCCACAGAACACAGGAGGTTATTCCAATTGTTTTGTATCTGTAGAGATTTGTTTGTGGCTAAGTATGTGGTCAATTTTCCAGAAGGTTCTATGGGGTGCTGAGAAGAAGGTATATTCTTTTTTGTTTGGGTGGAATGTTCTGTAGATATTGATTAAGTCCATTTGAGCTGTAACATCAGTTAAGACCATTATGTCTCTGTTAAGTTTCAATTTGGCCAATCTGTCCAGAGGTGAATGTGGGGTGTTTTCCACTATTAATGTGTTGGGTTTTTATATATGATTTATGCTTTAGTAATGTTTCTTTTACATATGTAGGTACCCTGGGGCTTGGGGTATAAATGTTCAGAAATGAGACTTCTTCTATGTGGATTTTTCCTGCGATGAATATGTAATGTCCTTCTTCATCTCTTTTGATTGATTTTAGTTTGTAGTCTATTTTGCTGGATATTAGGATGGCTACATGAGCTTGCTTCTTAAGACCATTTGATTGGAAAGTCTTTCCCAGCCTTTTATTCTTAGGAGGTGTCTGTCTTTGAATATGAGGTGTGTTTCTTGTATGCAGCAGAAAGATGAGTCCCGTTTTCATATACATTCTGTTAGTCTGTGTCTTTTTATAGGTGAATTAAATCCATTGATAATAAGGGATATGAATGACCAGTGATTGTTTGTTCCTGTTGTTATTGTTGTTTTTTGGTGGTGGTGTGTGTGTACTTCTCTTCTTTGGGGTTTACTGCTGTGGTGTTATCTATTGCCTGTGTTTTCATGGGTGTATGTACCTTCCTTAGGTTGGAATTTTCCTTCTAGTGCTTTCTGTATGGCTGGATTTGTGGATAGGTATTGTTTAAATCTGGTTTTGTCTTGGAAGGTCTTGTTCACTCCATCTATGATGACTGAAAGTTTTGCTGGGTATATTAGTCTAGGCTGGCATCCATGGTCTCTTATTGTCTGCATTTTATCTGTCCAGGTCCTTCTGGTTTTCAAAGTCTCCATTGAGAAATCAGGATTTTTTTCTGATGGGTTGGCCTTTATAAGTCACTTGGTCTTTTTCATTTGTTACCCTTAACATTCTTTCTTTATTCTGTATGTTTAGTTGTTTAATTATTATGTGGCAAAGGGAATTTTTTTTGAGGTCCAGTCTGTTTGGTGTTCTATAGGCTTCTTGCATCTTCATAGGCATTTACTTCTTTATGTTGGGAAAGTTTTCTTCTGTGACCTTGTTAAGTATAATTCTGTGTCTTTGGGTTGCTATTCTTCTCCTTCCTCTATCCCTATTATTCGTTGATTTGGTCTTTTCACGGTGTCCCAAATTTCTTGGACATGTTGGGTCATGACTTTGTTGGTTTTAGTGTTTTCTTTGACTGATGAATCTCTTTCTTCTATGGTATCTTCAACACCAGAGATCCTCTCTTCCATCTCTTGCATTCTGTTGTTTATACTTGCATTTGAATTTCCTGTTTGTTTACTCAGATTTCCTATTCTCAGCATTCCTTCTGCTAGTGTCTTCTTCATTTTTTCTATTTCCCTCTTCAGGGCTTGGACTGTTTCCCTTTTCATGATTTTCTTTCAGGGATTTATTGTTTTCTTCTGCTTTATTTGTCTTTCCTCCAGTTTCCTATAGCGTTTTCCCCATTTTTTTTTGTCTGTTCCTCTACTTTATTTTTGATTTCTTCTATGTAAGGCTTTAGCCTCTTCATGATGTTACTTATGAGGTTGTTTTCTTCTTCTTCTTCCATTCTCTTTCTGTTTCTAATTTCAGGTCTTTAAAATTGAACTAAAGCTACTGTCCACATCGGACAGTTATAACAAAACTCAAAGAAGGTGTCATACTAACAGGCAAGCAGTGACTCATACATTGTTACTGCTATTGGCCATTTATACACTCAATTAACAAAAAATAACACCTGCCATTTCTTTTAATGTTCAGGATGCAATAGGAGGGAATATAGATGAGGCAGTAGAAAACAACAGTGTATTCTAAGATTGACTATGGAGACTTTATCACTGCCCAATACATAAAATTATAATATCAGTGAATACTCTGTATCTGAACTGTTTACATTGTGGAGTCTTCTGAACTAGGAAGGAAGGCATCTCTCTTAATCTGGCTCATGGGGTCACTGAAAGTGAGTCTGTTATGATCGCTGTGAGGTCTTTGGAAGCAGAGAAATTGAGGAATGCAACTTACATCCTCTCTTTAAGAGGAAATGTGCAATTATGAGTCAATATTAGATAAATAAGTCCATGACGGACTGGCTTTTATGCATTGGCACAGTCATATCTGATGGGAATGACAAAAGTCATAAAGTCAGCCCAGCTTCTTTTTTAAATAGAGTTCTACATCAATACCTATTGTATATTTGGAATTTTGTCTTAGTCCATATGATTTGGGGAACATATTATTGTCTTCATCAGCATAAGGATGTAATTCTCTTTTAAAAATGATCTAAAATTGTTTATAATTAGAAAACAATTGAGTGCAGCTGTCCAGAATGCCAGAATGAAGACAAACTACCAGTGTGGAAAGCATTTTGTATCATTCAGTATTATCTGATAGCGCAAGATAATTTTCAAAGTGGATATTTTAATTCATATTTGCTATGGGATCCTTTATGAGAGGACTCCATTTTTTTGAAATGATGACTCACAATATATTTCTTTGTAAAATGATTGTGATCCAGATCCTCAAGGTCAAATGTTTTAGTTGGTGGTGTTTCAGATGGCCTGCCTATCTTAAAATATTGTGCCCATCACTATATTTTGTCTTTAAGTGTGTTGACTTAGCTTCTTTTGCTTGCATTCAGGGTCAGGTTTTCCTTTTCCAAAGATGACTTTTCTTATTCTTTGTTCTTCTTATAAGCTTTCTTTACTTCATCATCAGAAATAGAGCAATTTATAATTTTTTTCTTGAATTTCTGGTCAATTTCATCATCATACACAGCCTGATCCCCGTGGGTTACCTATGATGGAGGAGAGGCAGCTTTTTTCATCGGTCTTGGTTCCATTCCTCCATCCTCCTCATAGTAACTACTGCCCCTAGAAACTCTGGAAAGTCCTTTTTCCTGTAACCTTCCCTCCCTGTTTTGTAAAAGATGCACTGTGTCCTCATTTGTCCTCACCTCAGCCTCACACCACTTCTCCTGATTCCTTTTGTAGCTTCTAGATCTTTCTGTAGCACTCTTGGGACTGAGTTTGGGATTTCAGATATTCTTCTTGGAGTTGCTTGGCCACCTACAAATGATTCTGGACCAAATGGTTCTCTTGAATGTTTGATGCCAAATGATACATACCTTCCTTTTTTCAGTGTGCTATGAGCCCTGGTCTGGCCCTCTTCACTGCAAAAATCTCCATACACTTCTTTTATGTTGTTGAACCATCAATGCCAGCATTAGTCATGGTCTTTGTGGCTTAGTCTGTCCTTGGTGACCTCAGTGCATACTCATCCACCTGATCAATAACAACCACCTAAAACCCACCAGCAGCAATGTTATAGAATCCAGTCATACAAGAATTGTCATGTAAAAGTCTGTTTTGTGAGTATTTATTAATTGATCATAGGTTGCCACTAGGTATTTTTGGGTGGGCAGCAGGTTGAAACTCCAATGATTGTTACTGCATGCTATAAAAAATAAATCTGGATGTGTGGTTATTCTAAAAAGTATGATTACTTGGGCCCAGATATGTTTGCCTTCCATGTTACCATGTGGTGTAGTCTCCCTGACATTTTCAGTTCTTCCACTTTATTTTTGAACCTGGGGCGGTTGCATCTCTGACTATTACCATAGGCACTCACCTCTGGTCCAGATGGGAGTTCTGGGGTGGATGGGAGCTGGGGGCTGGTCTCTGAGTCTCAGGAAGTGGCTGGGGTCTCGAGCAAATGGGTGTGGGGGCAGGTTGTGGAGACTGCAAGGTCTGCCTGCAGTCTTGGGAAAAGGGGAGCCTTCCCACAGGTCTGTTGATTGGGCAGAAACTGGGGCCAAGTTGGGCAGGTCCTCCCAGCATTGTGCCCAGGGGTGAAACCCAGGGGTGGTTGCCTCTTTGACTATAACCCCAGGTACTCATCTCTGGTCTGGATGTGAATTCCGGGCAATAACTTTTTTCTTACATAAGACAATTGCAAGGTTGAGACCCGAAAACCATTCAGGAACATCAAAGTTTAAATTGAGGGTCAACAATAAGTAATTGCCTGAAGAGAAGAGCTTCTCACACAGCTGCCTCAAATACATTTTACAGTGGGTTTTAAAAGACTAAGAACTAAGAAAATCTATATCCTCACTAGCAATTGGCAGGGGGAAGTAAACTAACCAGCAATTTAACATAATACAAAAACATGAAGTTACTTGCATATTATGGCCACCAGTTTTTAGAAAAGTGTTGGCTACTTTCCCAAGAGATTATTAAATTGGTATGGGTGAAATAAAAATGCCTCCAACCTAGAAAAGAAGGAGGAATTTTTGCTCTGTAACATGACCATAATTACATTCCAAGTGGTATTGTAAACTTCTCATTACTTTTGTTTTAATTTTAGTTAAGCTATACAATAATAATCAATATATTTAAATTATGTAGGATTTATTGAATTTGTATTCTTTTACACAATGATAAGTAAATATCAGTATTTTCTGGAATAATGTTTGTTTATATGGGCTTAACTTTTCTTTGTTTCTCACAGGCCAACATCATATTGTCATGATTGCTAGATTCTCTAGAAAACCAAAGTTTCTTCTTTCATTAAGATGTGCATTCTGAGGTATTGAGCAAATTCACAGTGACATACACAGAATGTGATGACTTCTATCAAAGTTTTTGGGATGAGATCTTTTTATGTGCCTTAGTCTGGCCTTGAATTCCTCACTTCAAATGACCCTCTGCTTAAGCTAATCAGAAGCTAAATGGTTTAAAGATGCTTTTTTTACCATAAGCTATGAGCATTTGTTGTTATCCATTTTGACCACAGAACTAGCTGGGACATAATCTAAGGGAAGTTGTTCTGAATCACAGGATGGATTTCTGGATTCTTGCAATCAGACTTATTTTCTTATCACAAACTGTAATTGGAATTCTGGGAAAATTTTCTCTTACGTTCTACTATCTAGTACTTTACTATAGAGAATGCACATTAAAGCCTTCAGATTTGATTCTTGTGCACCTGATGACAGCCAATGCCATGATCATACTGTCTTTAGGAGTGCCCCACACAATGGCAGCATTTGGGTTGATGCAGTTCTTGAATGATTTGGGGTGCAGGATCCTAATATACATTCAAACAGTTGGCCGGAGTGTATCCATTGGTACCACCTGTCTCTTGAGTGTCTTCCAGGTCATAACCATCAGACCCAGGGAATTCTGTTGGAAAGATCATCATAAAGTCAAAGCTGAAAATTATATTGGTTGCTCCATTTTCCTCCTCTGGGGCTTCTATGTGTTAATAAATTTTATTTTCTTTGTGTACCCGTTTATCAAACTTAGTAGGAAAAATGTGACAAGAAAACGAGATTTTGGATACTGCCATATTGTAGGGAGTGATGAAATCAATGACTCACTCTATACAGCATTGCTGGTGTGTCCTGAAGTCTTTTTTTCTGTGTGCATTGCCTTGTCTAGTGGCTCTATGATTTTCATTCTGTACAGACACAAGAAGAGAGTTCAACACATCCGCAGCTCTCATGGTTACAATAGAACATCACCTGAGTCCAGAGCCACCCAGAACATCCTGATATTGTTGTCTACCTTTCTGATGTTCTATAGTCTCTCCTCCATCTTACGAGGCTGCATTGCTCTTTTGCATAATCACAATTGGTGGCTGGTGAACATCACTCCCCTCACTTCTCTGTGTTTTCCATCATTTGGACCCTTTGTTCTTATGAATCGTTGTTCCATTGTCTACAGGCTTACCTTGATATGGATTAGGAATAAAAATAATTTGATCTTATTTGAAGTACACAAATGATGACATTTCTGTGGGAAATTTAGTTTTCTAAATAACATCACCCTCAGAAGGTCAAATTTAAGTAGGTAGCACCTTGTCTTTCTAAGCTTAACCAAAATGAATATGCAAGTATTGTCAGCTGGTTGAATTAGCAACCTCCATGAGAGTTACAGCTACAAGATTATTCCCATTGCCCACCTGACATGCACATGAGCTGGCCAACCATCTAATAAAACAAATCAAACTGAACTTCTTGGGGCTTTCATCCTGTCAGGTCATCTTTATTGCTCAGAGATTTCATAGACAACTTGGTAGACCCACCGTCTAACTGCAAGAAAGACTGAAACCATAATTGTTCATAAACTTGTGTTTCTAGAGACCCTGGTCCATTCACAACTACTTCCTCCTACACCAGTACCAGAAAACTTTCTAGGTTTTTCTTCTCTGAAAGAATGCTTGCAGCTGTTCTACAGAAATCTTGTTGAGTTCTTTTGAACATGCAAAGAATTTGGAAGATGCCTTTCCTTGTTTGTTTGTTCCTTCACTCATTAGAGTAGTATTTGAGGCACCTCATAAATTACTTTCAAAATTCTGCTATGGATATATGCAAATAACAGATCTTTTTAGTTGAAAAAATTTAAAATTACTGCTTCAATCATTTTCATAAATGAGGTTGTTATAGTTTTGATAGTTTATGTCCAGGTTCTCTGTTCTGTTCTCAAGGTTTGACTGTTTGGTTTAATGCCATTGCCAAGATGTCATTTTTACTTTGGCTCTGTAGTGTAATTTTATGTCAAGTTCTGTGATTTTTCAGCTTGTTTTAACTGCTAAGGATTACCTTAGCTATTTAAAGTGTTCTATGACTTCATAAAAATCGTTTTAGTTTCTATATGTGTATTATATCAGCAGAACTTTTACATTTTCATAAAGTAATAGTTTAATATTTTTTTAAAGTCCTTTTATTGAAAACAGATTTTTTTTGTTACATAATATATCTGGATTATGATTTCCCTTCCCTATGCTTTTAACAGACTTCCTCGCTTCCCCTCCCTTCTGGATCCAGTTCTGTTATAACTCTCATTAGAAAAATACAGGCTTCTTAGGGATAATAATAAAATAAAATGAGAAAAAAAATCAATGTAATATATTGTGGTTGGAGAAGTCAAACAAACTGAGAAAAGGCAGACAAAGAGACATAAGAATCAAAGACCCACTTGTTCCTATACTTGGGAATCCAGCAAAAACATACAACTGAAAGTATACACAAATATAGGGTTCATTCCCCTGCACTTCATGTGCATTCCCCCTAAGTCTATACAAGTTCCTATTAGCTACATTCTTAGTGTGATTCCAGGTTATGTCTTTCTGTATGCTGTGAATGTGTTTCTATGATTGATTGATAAACAATTGGCCTGGCAGGAAGTATAGTATAAGCAGGATAAGCAGAGAGGAGAATTCAGGGAAGTGGAAGGCTGAGTCTGGAGATGCTGCCAGCCACCACTGCCATGAGAAGCAAGATGTAATGTAGCAGTAAGCCACAAGCCATGTGGGAACTTATAGATTAATAGAAATGGGTTAATTTAAGACATAAGAACTAGATAGAAAGAAGCCCGGCATGGCCAAAAAGTTTATAAGTAATATAAGTCTCTGTGTGTTTACTTGGTTCTGAGTGGCTGCAGGCCTGAGCAGGACTGGAGAAAACCCCGACTACAGTGTGTTCTAATTCCTGTGGTTCATATACTTTTCCTGCCTCCTCTTTTGTAGAGTTCCTTGAGCCTGGGTATTTGTTTCCTTCTTCTGAAGGGGGAAGCTCCTGTGATAAAGATTGAACAAGGCACTGGGCACTGGACTACAATTACAGCAGAATTTCATTAGAAATAATTTTATTGCTACTTCTCTTTAAAACAATATTAGCAGATTTTACCCTAGAACCCAGGTTTTTAGTCTCTGGTCCTTAGCATACAAATACATGTATATGGGTTCCATCTGGCAGAACTGACCTTTGGTAATTCTCATATTAGTTGTTTACACCCAAAGCTTTGTACCAACATGACCCTACTGTATTTTGCACACAGATCATTATTATATATCAAAGAGTTTTTGGCTAGCTTGGTGATTTCCTTTCTCATTTGGTAGTCTTCTGCATATCTCCCTGTATCAAAAGCACGAGATCATGAAGGCAAGGGCTCTGTTTAAGCACTAGCTCAACTTCTCCATATTCAAAGTGATGTGTAGGTGTTCTCTTCATAAGTGGGGCCTTATCATATTCTTTTGTAGAAAAATCTATATACTTGGCACAATCCTGGTTTGTTTGGGAATTCCTGTAAATCCCTTTGGCCACAGACTCAAATAGGTGCAATCTAATCATAGTACAAGAGGCTTCATTTGTTTACAAGTGTGTTCAGGTGGGTCTCTGTCTTCTCTATTATTATTTCACTTACTTCATCTTCCAGTATATAAAACATATTCCCCAAATGGCTCCTAAATTCAGCTGACTTTCCCTGTATTTCCCCCATGCTCTCTTCATCTTTTTCTAACCAAACTTGAGCCTCATGTGCCATATCCCTATCCATTCCTAATGATCTATTATATATCTATTTCCTAATGAGGTATATCTTTACCCTTTGGTCCATTAGGTTATACAATACCTATTTTCTGTGTATTTATGCATTTTATCCTCTTTTAATTGGATTCAAAAGAAATATCCTCATTAAAAATACTGTAAACCATATCTTCTTTCTCACTCAGGATGAATTTTTGTAGTACCATTTCATTTACCTTTGATTTACCTGATTTCATCTTTTTATTGGCTGAATAATATTGAATTGTGTAAATACATCATATTTTCTTTATCCTTTCCTCTGTTGAGGGAATTCTAAGATTTATTTCTTCAAATTTGTTTCTACTAAATACAGAGCAGTAATGAATTTGGTTGCAGAAGCATCTCTGTGGTTGGATGAAGTATCTTCTGGTTATATGCCCATGAGTGGTATGTGGTATTGTGAAAGAAAATTACTCCGATAATCTCAAAGGGAGTGGCACTATTAGGAAGTGTGGCTTTATTGGAGTGGTTATGGCATTGTTGGAGGAAGTGTGTCACTCTGGGGCTGGCCTGTGAGGTTTCCTACGCATAGAATTCTATAAAGTGAGTCAGTCAAATTCCTGTTGCCTAAAAAATATAGGACTCTCAGCAATTCCTCCAGCTCTACATATGCCTGAATCCTGCCCTGCTCCCTACCATGGTGATAATTGACTGAACCTCTGAAACTTTAAGCAAGCAACTACAACTTAATGTTTCCTTTGTAAGGTTGCTATGATCATGGCATCTCTTATGAGAAGTAAAACTTTAATTAAGACAGAAGTTGGTATGAGGAATGGGGTATTGTTGTGAATTGCCTGTTCATGTATTTATTAGGAGTAATATGGACTTTTGGTCTGAGAGTAGAAAAGCAGTTGAACATTTTAAGTGCTGCTTAATTAGCTGTACTAGCAGCATGAAATACAGTGGTGCTGAGTGTGATTTGCTGAACTATCTAGGGCTCACCCAAGAATTTCCAGAAGAGAAAAAATTTAGTATGTTTCCCAGAGATCACTGGAGATATTGTGGTATAGAAAGTTGCTGCTTTTTGCCCTTGTTTTAGAGTCTGCCTGAGATTAAATTGAAGAGTTTTCGAGTAATTCTGTTGGCAGAAGAAATCTCAAAACCTCCTAGTATAGACTCCATTGTGTGGAAATTAATGGAAACTCTAATGAAGATATATAAAGAAAAGGAGCAAGCTGAGCAGGATACATTATAAAAAGTAAAATTTTAGGAGAAAAAGACAACCAGGAAGTGGAATGGAGTTAAATCCTATGTTCAGGTAGTTAAATGGATTCAGAAATTGAACAAAGGGTGTTGTGATCTCAGGGCAACATCCTCCCCAGCATGTTGTCAATTTGTGGAAAGAAACTGAAGAGTGTTTTAGAGCTGAGTGTGGTTAGACTCCCCTTTAGTCTCACACACTTGGGAAGTCAGAAGCTGGTGAATCTCTGAGCTACAGATGGTCTACAGATCAAGATTCAGGAATGCCAAGCTCAGACAGTGAAAGACAAAAAGCTGGAAATGATGTAATTGAATGAGGGGGCCATGTTGAGCCATGGCAAACAGAAGAATTTGGCAGGTTTGTCCACATAGATCTGGTTAGATTTCAGGATAAAACATAGGCATTATGGAACAAAAATCACTGAGGCCATGGATGTCCCAGAATGGAGGCTCAGAGAGGCCTTTGGGCAAAGCTGTGAAGATGAAGCCTGGATTGTTTTGGAGACCCTAAGATGTTACAGATGCCAGGGCCATAGAATACATGCCAAGGATAGCTTCTAACAGGAGTGTAACCAGCCCAAAATTAAGAAGTCTGTTGCAGTACAAAATGCTGAATAATGTTGGAAATCTGAAGAGTATTTTGACATCAGACATGGAGTTTCATGATTTGGAGATTGTCCGGGTAGTTTTTCGTCAACCTTTAGTCCAATATTTCTTCAATATGCTCACTTCTCTATGTTCTGGAATAGTAATGCATATAATGTGTTATAATATTGTGATCTGTTTATTTTATTTAGATTTTATAGGGGATTACAGTTAAGAGATTGCATTAATCTCAGAAGAGATTTTGAACATGGAACTTTAAAACATTGTTGAAACTGTTATAGATCATGGGGACTTTAGAATTGTACTAAATGCAATTTTCATTATGATATTATGACAGTCCTCAGTGGTTAGGTGGTGGAATGTGGCAGACTGAATGTAATTGGCTACCAAAATCTCATAGGGAGTAGCACTATTAAGATGTTTGTCTTCACTAAAGTTGGTATGGGGTTGTTGGAGGAAGTGTGTTATTGTGGGAATGGATTTTGGTGAATCTCTGAGCTACAGATGGTCTACAGATCAAGATTCAGGAATGGCAAGCTCAGACAGTGAAAGACAGAAGGCTGATATCCAGAATATATAAAGAACTCAAGAAATTAGTCATTAAAATGCCCAACAGTCCAATTAAGAAATGGGCTATAGAACTAAACACAGAATTCTCAACAGAGGAATTTCAAATGGTTTAAAGACATTTAAGGAATTGCTCAATATTCCAAATTATCTGGGAAATGCAAATCAAAATGGCTCTGAGATACCACCTTATACCCATCAGAATGGCTAAGATAAAAAACACAGAAGACAGCTTATGCTAGAGAGGATGTGGAGCAAGGAGAACTCTCCTCCACTGCTTGTGGGAATGCAAGCTTGTACAGTCACTTTGGAAATCAATTTGGCTGGTGCTTCCTTAGAAAATTGGGAATCCATCTCCCCCAAGACCCAGCTATAGCACTCTTGAGCACATACCCAAGGAATGCTCAATCATACCACAAGGGCATTTGCTCAGCTATGTTCATATCAGCATTGTTTGTGAGAGCCATAACCTGGAAACAACCCAGATGCCCTCCAACTGAAAAATGGATAAAGAAAATATGGTACATTTAAACAATGGAGTGCTACTCAGCAGAGAAAAACAATGACTTCATGAGGTTTGCAGGCAAATGGAAGGATCTAGAAAAAATCATCCTGAGTGAGGTAATCCAGACTCAGAAGGACAAACATGGTATGTACTCATGAATAGTAGGATACTAGATGTAAAACAAAGATGACTAGACAGCTACACAACTCCAGGGAGGGTTCCTAGAAAACGGGACCCTAGGAAAGACACAGGGATCACCCAATAACAGAGAAATAGATGAAATCTACATGAATAACCTATTTTTTAAAAATAACTTAGTTCATTGGTGTGGTCACATGTATATCAGTATCAAACTCACTTTATTCAGGTCTGTCCCTCTAGGATGTGGCTCCTCGGGATATAATTCAAGTCATCAGACCTGGTGGTATGTGACATTACTCACTTAGTTTGTTGATCAAACCTCTCTTTTTATTGAATATAGCCTCTGTGAATACAAGCATGTTTTTGTTTGTTATTTTAATTTTTCCTTGAAACAGGGTCTCATACTGTAGCCTAACATGGCTTAGAACTCTCTATGTAACTCAGACTGGCTTTGAACTCAAGTCTGTCTTCCACCTTCAACCTCTGATCACTGGGATTAAAGCCTTGAGTTACTATATTCTCCTTCTTTTCCATTTCTTTCTCTAAATTAAAAAAGATTTATTATTTTAAATTATGTGTATTCTTGTTTTGCCTGAATGTATTTCTGTACACCATATGGATGGAGTGCCTGCATAATTCAAAAGCCAGCATGAGATCCCCATGAAACTGGAGTTACAGAGGAGAGTTAGTCTCAGAGAGTTAGGTGCTGGGAATCTAATTATGATCCTCTAGAGGAGCAGCCAGTGTCCTTAATGGATGAGTCATCACTGTAGCCAATTTCTCTCATTGCTTGATGAAGTTTGTATAACTGTGAGGATCTTTAAAACTCACTGATGATAATATATTGATTAAGCAGTGAGGGTCTAATACATTATAGATACTCTGGGGGTTTTGACAATATTTTAATAATTTACAAACACTCTGTCTTTAACTGAGTAGTACTCACAAATAATCACTTGTTTTTGTGAGAGTGTTTTGTACACTGTACCAAACACTGGTCTTGAACTTTTGCTTTTTCAGCCTTTGATCTTGGTATCAGAGATTAGACATATACCACCAGCCTTGACTCAAAAAACAATCATGTTTGGATGACAAACAAGTTGGCAAGTTTTCAGACAGCAAGACTTTAGATTCATTATCATATTAAAACTTATTTCTTCTGTTCATTTTACATGATATTTCCTCAAGTGTGTGTATGTGTGTGTGTGTGTGTGTGTGTGTGTGTGTGTGTGTGAGAGAGAGAGAGAGAGAGAGAGAGAGAGAGAGAGAGAGAAACTTTGTGTAGAATAATGCATGCACACTCCTGTAGAAGCCAGAGGTTGCTGTCCAAAGTCTTCCTCATTCACTTTCCAAGTTATGTTTGGGAAAGGGTCTTTTAATGAACATAGATCATTTTTGTACCCTTAGACTCCTCACCAGCACATAGATGCAATTTTCAAGGCATCTATGGAATAATTGTAACATAAAGTTGGGGTGACATACTCTGCAGGAAGGCAGAGTCTATTTGCATCCACACCCTTGGCCCTTAGTCCCTTTTTTACAGAATACAGCTTTGTCTGGTCCCATCCTAGGTCTTCCTCTGCCCTTCTTAGAATAAGAATGAAGAGTCACTTCCACACTTTTATTCTGCCCCACCCAAACGCATGTTATGCTCATTATTCTGTTAAAAGTGTTTCTTTTTATTGATGGGAACAAGGCTTTCTCAGGGCTCATGTTGACTCCCTCAGGAGATACCTGTTTGAGCCAACCAATGAGTCATCTAGGGTAGCTGAGTAGGGCAAAAGGCTGTGGAAAAAACAGAGAGAGAAGAATAAATGGAAACATAAAATTAGTGCCAGTAGGTATTCTGGTCAAACCCGGTCAAACCCAGCCAGCGCTGACTTTATTGCACAGGCAGCTTATATAGAAACTGAAAGGCTAAAGTGGAACAAGGCACAGCACAGGATTCCAGCCTTTCCATGAATCAAACATATGCCACTTGCTAACTCAGCAGCCTGCCTAGAATTGGGCATTAGCAAAATAATTAGTTCTTTCCTACAAAGCTAATCAGGAGTTTCTCACAACTCCTGTACTTTTCCCAGGAGCCTTATCACAGCTTTCTCACAGCTTCTAAAGAAGTTAGAGCAAACAAGCTTTGAACACTTTTGCTTCATAATGGATTTCAGGTTCATGCTGAGTCACAGTGGGAAACTGAGTCACTGTGGGGTCCCACAGACAACCCTTGACAAGACCCTAGGGTTATCAGTGCCTAGGGTATTAATCTCAGAGAACACTGAGACTTCATCTAGGGGTTTGCAATCAAATTCATAGACATATAAGGGTGGTAGGTCACACTGACCTATTCTGCAATATCAGAGATGCATCTTACCTGCACAGGTGAGTTGCTTTCTTTTAGGTACCCTGTTTCAGAGGACAGGACAGTCACCAGGGGTCTGATTCGATACATGCTTCTGATTTGGCCTCTTCTCTCTGCAGCTACCAGATGTCCATTGCATTTTAGTTAGGGAGGCCAGACACTTACCTGTTCTTACAACTGGTGTGGGATGTGCCTGAAACTATGCAGTCTGCTGTGGTTGCAGAGAGTGCTAGCCACTGGGATGATTACCAGGTGGGTGGGATAGCAGAGTAGTCTTGGGGGAACAGAATCCAGGGGGTAGCAAGATAGCAGGAGTAGTGGTGCAGCCTGGAGTAGGTCTCTCATATTCTTGCTGGCTGCTGGGGACTGCCTCTATATCATTTTAAAATTGGATTATTTGATTTATTGATGTCTAGTTTCTTGAATTCTTTATATATTTAAATATTAAAGCCTTTATTGGATGAGGAGCTAAAGGGAATCTGTTACATGTGTGGGCTGTCATTTTGTTGTATTGACCGTATCCTTTGCCTTACAGATATATTTTAAGTTTATGGGGTCCCATTTATTAATTGTACCTGTGATATCAGTGTTCTGTTTAGGAAACTGTCCTCAGTGTGGATCCATTTAATACTATTCCCTACATTTTCTTCCATCATGTTCAGTGTCTGGTTTTATGTTGAGGTCTTTGATGTATTTGGGCCTGAGTTTTGTTCAGGATGATGAATATGGATCTGTTTGCATTCTTCTACAAACAGACATACAGATAGACCAAGATTATTCATAGAAGATGTCTTTTCCACCAGTGTGTATTTCTGATATATTTATACAAATCATTAAAAAAATTCCTCTTCTACATTACATTCCAAGGGCAATGTCCCTTCCTTCACTTCTCCCTGTTATCCCCACCATCCTCTTCCTCCTACTGATTCTTATGTTTCATGTGCTGTTTTATTGAGTCAGTGTATCCTGGACCCTGTGATCATCTGTCTTATCTGGAAATTTACTGTCTCCCAGGTATTTTCTGTTTTGTTCTTACATCATTTTGGACTGAGTACTTAAAAAACCTAGGTTCCAAACCTGAAAGCATGACAACTGTTGGTCATTCCACATACTAAACTTAGAAATAAATGAAATGAAATGTAAACATTGATTTAAAAAGAATTTGGGATTGGTGAATTAAACTTTTACAGTGACAACTGTAACCTGCTTTAAATCAAAGTGTGTGGGAAGGGAGAATGGTTAAGGTGCAGGACATTTTGACTGAGGCTAGTGGTTTAATTTCTATGGAATGTGCTGGAAGCTGAGAGACCATAGAAGCAAAAATGCTGTACTCACCAGCTCCATGCAATATGCTGGCAGGATTCCCTTCTCTTCTAATCAAGTCATTGTTTTAGTTCACACCACTTCAGAAAATAGTGCACTATACTAAGAATAATCATAAAATAATACAAAAGAAGTTACTCCTCCAGAGATATTCTATATCAATGTAGTAGGCTTAAGTGTTCTCATTAAATGATGTATCCTGGTTTTCCACAGATCAGACTCCACAACAGTCCATGATTTTTATTTTACCTATTTTTTTAAATTTTATTAGAGATGGAGTTTCACTATGTTACCTAGATTGAACACAAATACACAATCTTTCCACTCCTTCCCCTCAAAACAGGGACAACAACGTGTGTGCTACCCAATATCCCACTTGTGATCTCCCTCAGTCCTTCATCTTAATTTAAACTAGCATTCTGTTGATTGCAAGTGTATCCAGCATTTATTATTTTGTATGCAGACTCTATGGATGAAAATTGAACATTTTATTTGAAACTTTATAGTAAGTTGTGTTTTAACCATGTTTTCATAGCTCATGGTTAATCTTTTCTGAATTATGAATATACATTACATTTAATAAATATGGCATGTTCAAAGTCTTCATTCTTTTCGGTGCCCAATACTTCCATGTCTTCATCACTATCCCTAAGTGGTTCTTAACTTTTTCATAATTTTCAATTTTTCTCTTTTGCTCACAGACACCTACATTGAATTTTTCAATTCAGGATGCAGAACTTTCCAATTCAGGATGATGATCTAGGTGCAGACCTGCACTAATTAACTTTGGCATAGATTCTGAGGATGTTGATTTACATCCCATCCTCGTGGAAGCCCACTTAAATCATAACAACCCACATAGCCCCACAGGTTAATTATCCCTGCTACTGTAATATTCTCCATGGAAACAGCATGTGGTGATTGTTTTAACACTCACAACAAACAGCAAGAATTGCCTGTGTCTCAGACTTAATTGCAAACAGCATTTGAAGAATCTTTAAAGATATTCATTGTCTACTCCAAAGGTTCATATTGAGAGTGTGTTCACAGAACATAACTTAGTAGAAGAAATGGAAAGAGAGATTCAGAGAGCACAGCTTTTAGATCTTACTGGCTACACAAGTACAGTGTGTTGCCTGGTGAGAACATATACTACAGAGACTGAAAATAGGGTTGTTGTATCAGACAAGCAGGAAAGGGCACACTGCATGGAAGCATGCAACCATAGCTACAGAAGCAATATACAGTGACCTACTGGTTCCTTCAAGGACAGAGAGATAAGATGTGAAGACAAAAGTTTTTACATGGAAGAACACAAAGCTGTTCACTAAGGTGAGGATGCTTTGGGTGAATGTGGTCACAGGTGATGACCTAGTAGACAGTGATTATGGATGTGTTGGACAATCTGCTTGTGTTTAAGCAGGATTAACCCCTCATAACCACTGGCCCACATCATCAGTCCCCAAAAGACAACATCATATAATGTCAATAGGATTAAAAGAAGTTTGACAATAAGTCTTCCAGGATCAATAGCCGAATGGTATCAATGATCTTTTATCCTAGCAGCATTTCTTCCACTCCATATGTCATATGTGTACACTAGAATGCAGACATAAAAATGGATGGAGTACCCAACCAAGGCCCAGGGAAGGGCTAATGATCCTGGGTGTTCTGATCTTGTACTGTGACCACTTGGAATTGCTAAGGCTGATGGTGATGGCCTGAAAGATCCTCAACAGAGATGTGGAGCTAAGGGAAACACCTCTGGCCACTCTATGAACATATAAGGCAAATTTACATGAAATATAATCTAGATAGTAAGTCTGACTAAATGCAGCCATTGTCTGTGGGATTCCGTTACAGAAATGATGAAGTTGGCCCAGGACAGGGGGTTGACAATCAGGTCTTTGGGTATCTTCATGATTCTAGAGAAGTCAGCAAAGATAAAATAGCAAAGCAAGGCTGACTTTCCTGACATTCCTCGTACAGTCTGTGACAGGAAGAAGATCCCCATTGTCAGGTCATTGTGTCATGGTCTTGATTCAAAGCATAACAGAACCAGATAAGTTGGATTTTCTTCCTAGCTTGTCAAACAATGTACAGCATAGGCCCAATGTATTTACATTCCTAGGTTATATTAAAATGTATCTTTCTAGTGAGAATGAAAACTTGTACAGTCAATTTGCAGGACTCTACCCATCAGCTATGCTTGTATCCACACTCAGTTAATTTTTATTTCATGTTGGTCAATATTTAAGTTCTGGCAGTATTCAGGTTCATTATTTTTTCTCATGAATCCTTTTGATTTGAGTGGATTACAATATTTTGTATAATGGATTTATCAATATAAGAATTAGTAAGCAAATACAAGATTTAAAGGAAATATTTTAGTATTTTAATTATCTTCTCAGTTATTTCAGCACACATTAGCATCTTATGTCACATTTACACAGAATAATGGTGTTAGTAATTCATCTCTACTGACCACTCTAGCCTTTACCCCTCATTAGAAACAATGCTGATTTACAGGGATATCATAAATTTTAGGTTTCAATTTGTACTTGTCCAAACAAACCAGGAGTTAGGAGAGCTGTCACCACAGGTCACTGTTAGAACACTGCATTTCATTAAAATCCCTAAAGCTTTTTGTCTATGAAAGAAACATTTATTTCAAAATGACAACCTATTTTCTTTTTTACACATCACCCATGGGTTCCCCTGTCCTTCCCCCTCCAGCACCCACCCCCATCTTTCTCCTATCCCCTCCCCTCCATTCCCATCTCCTCCAGGGCCAAGACTCCCCTGTGGATTCATTTATACCTGGTGGATTCTGAACAGGCAGGTCCAGTTACTCTGAACCTGATAGAAGAGAAAGTAGGAAGTACTATTGAACTCATTGCCACTGGAGATCACTCCCTAAATATAACACCAGTAGTACAGACACTGAGAGAAACAATCAATCAATGGGACCTGTTGAAACTGAGAAGCCTTTGTAGAGCAAAGGACATGGTCAACAAGACAAAACGACAGCCTACAGAATGGGAAAAGGTCTTCACCAACCCCACATCTGACAGATGGCTGATATCCAGAATATATAAAGAACTCAAGAAACTAGACATCAAAATTCCCAACAGTCCAATTAAGAAAAGGGCTATAGAACTAAACAAAGAATTCTCCACAGAGGAAAACCTATTTTTAAAAAGATTTACTTATCTACTTTTATTCTATGTGTGTGAATGTTTTCTCTGTACATATGAAAGTGCACTGAAACTACAGTTCCTACAGAGGCCACAAGTGATAGTCAAAATTCCGTGGACCTGAACTTGGAGTCAGTTTTAAGCCAGCATGCTGGGATACAAGCTCAGGTACACTGCAATACTTTTAAGATTTTTGTATGAGTGGGATATCTGTCTATTATCCCCAAATAAAACTTCTCACAAAAAGCACAAAATTAAATATCAACAACATGAAAGACAATACATGTGGGGCACACAAACTTCATAAAAGACTGCAGTGTGTTTGAAAATATTTCTCATGGCTTTATGATCAGGAGCTCATGTTACCATGTTTATGTCATACTAGCCATGT
>NW_023413345.1:0-11543 GCF_903995425.1 Onychomys torridus
CGGCAGATCTACCTCAGATAAATGTCAACTCCAAAAATATTATAATAACAAATCTTTTGTCTAAGCTTTTTATGTCACAAGTGTCTTGTCAGACAGAAGGTTCCCAGCCATACCATAAAGGATGGACAGCTGCAGGACAAGGCATGACAGAACTTCATCCCAGGACCAGCCACACCATGGAGGATGGACACAGCTGCAGGACTTCATCCCAGGACTTCAGGCAGCTTTTCCATCTCCCCCCAAGAACCAATCAACGTCCACCATTCAGCCTGAAGCACTCTCTGGGAGAAATGACATCCCATACTCATCTATCCACATTGTTTTTTAAATTTTTCTGTAGTTACAGTAAATGGGTCGCAATCAAGTGGGTTCTACAAATGGAACCTGAGTTCTCTGTCACAAAATCCTGTGTTCTTAATTGCTAAACCATATCACTAGCCCCCTTTTTACTTAAGCTTCATTTCCATCAATTATTAATTAAAACATACTATATCACTTCCTCCTTTTATGCCTTCATTTATTTCCTTCACAAATCCCTTCTAAATTTGTCCTTGTTAAGTGTGGGTGAATAAGTATGTTGAAATACATGAAAACAATCTACTGCATTCTTTGTTATTGATTATACATATATGGATAATTGGCTGACCTTGTATTGAACAGATAATTAGAGAAGTCATCCCTGCCTTATCCTCTCAAATGAAGAATTCTACTTTACAATCAGTATCATGTGTCTGATCCTGACTAGGCTGCCTTGGACAGGAAGCATAATCAAGACTAGAAAACTAATGTTAGAAAATACCTTAGCAGTTAAGAGCATTGAAGAAGATACTTTCAGAGCTTTCATCTTCCACAGCTAGTACATATAGAAGCTTGCAACTACCAATAACTTTAAGACTTAGTGATAGGAAATCACAACATGTCCACATGGTTGGGCTTAATAACTAACATTGGTGCTGTGAGGGAATGGGTGCTTCCGGGGCGCCCTGTGCCTGGAAACTCGGGAACCAGGGACAGAAACTCTGCAGTGCACAAACCAGGAACTCTGCTCCGTGTGCGACAGATCACTGTCCATTAGCCTGGTCGCACAAATCCGCATGCAACACCGCTGCTCTGATTGGTGAGTTTTTCCCCTTTTCAGCTATCATAAACGGTTTCCTGAATCCATGAGAATGACCGTTGAGCCTCTCTGGTTATTCTTGAAACCGGGGGAACCCCTGGCCACAGTCTTTACTGGCTATGGTTGGCCCCTATGGCAGGCCTAAATTTCCAGCCACCTCCCACATCTGCAGTTGAGATATTTTTTGAGATGGGGCCACCACCATCAGGTGCGCCCTGGGGCTGTGTGAAGCCAGCACATTCTTTGCGCCCAATGGGGTGGCTGGGCGTTAAGGGCTCCTAGGGAGTCCTTGCTTCACACAGCAGGGCCCCCCCACTTATCAGCTGACGAGCTATTAAGGCGTCTTGTGCCAGAGATCTGTACAGCCTCCGGGAGGTCTTGGCTCTGGATAATGTTTGTTTTTTTGTCTACCTCTCTGCTGTAGACATGGGAAATAAGGGTTCCAACCCAATCAGTCCTTCCTCTCTCTTAGGCTGTCTTCTTGCTTAAAAATTCCTAAGCTTATCTGTCTCTGTACTGAGAGGTGGCCCAAGTATGCTTTAAAAATAACAAATTTCCCAATCTTTTATGGGAGTTATCTAATTCTGGCCAGCAAACAGGCAAATGGAAAGAGTTGCTCTTTATCTTAGATTTCTTTCTCTCAATGTTAAACTATCTCTTCATTCTCTCCTGCTCATGTGCTCCTAGCTATGACTAAACCAAAAGATTCTGTCCCTATCTCTCTTTTTCTCTCAATAAAGCTCTAGAAAGGTAACCATGATTTATGATTCTTCTGCCAACCAGCATGCACCTCCAGCTGGCTGCCGCGGGTGGTGGCCAGCCATGAGAAGTGCAGCTTTCCACTACTGATACCGCCACGATTTTTCACAGTGAGTCTGCTGTTCTAATGGCTGAAATCTGAGCTATATGTTTGTGATGCACAATCCCGGGAGTTGTCCTCAGGCTCTGCTGGCAATGGCAGGCACATCTGGGGTCTACCGGGTAGACCATTGCAGTGCAGTCACAGCCCTTCCCATCCCTTGACGAAGAGGATGGTGAACTTGAGCTGATTCTTAGATCTCTCTCCATTCTTTGGGGATGCCCAAGATTGGAGTCTGATCCCGGATTGTTATTTTAATTTTTTATTTTTCTCTTGGCTACAGCCATGGGACAAAGGGGCAGATACATTTACCACCTACATTGGCAGATAGGGGTGGGTACTGGTAAACCTGGCCATATAACAGCATAAACCTGACCGCATAACAGTGTGGCAGGTACTTCAACCAGCGAATGGGAAAATAAGAGTTGCTTCATCTCCAAGCTTTCTGCTAAAGCTCTAAACCCTTTCTTTCCTTTCCCACTTCAGTGTCTGCCATGTGTAACCTTTTCTGTCTTACTTCCCTGCTGGCAGTGGGTGGGCTCAAATGCATGGGATCAGGCAGTTTCTAAGACCCTAACTCACCTTAACACCACCCACTCATTCTCAAACTGCCTTGAGAAGCACAGATGGGTCTAAAAGCAGCTGAGATCTAAACAATTAAGTTTACAATAATCAGGATGGCTCCTAAGCCAAAAAAATCAGCTTGTAGCCTCAGGCAAGTCTTCCAAAGGATCGGTTTATAGTCTGCTTACTGGCAGATCTTCCAAAAGCAGTCCTTAAGCCACCAATAGTCAGGAAAAATTCAGGACACAGAGTAAAATCCGTCTCTTGTTCCATGGTAAAAGTTAAGTATCTGGAGAGCAAGGCTCCTGACAAAGGCTCCCACAGGCAAAGAGTCATCAGTGGTGTTTAAGGTGTGCCAGAGAAGACATAAAAGCCTGAAAACAAAATTGCCAAATGCTGGCACTCGCTGACTCCCGAAAGCTGTTGGTTCCCTGTTTTAAGTGAAAAAGGCCATGGGCTAGCGAATGCCCTGCCCATCAACAGCCTTGCTAAAGGTGCTGCCTAGAAAGACAACCAGTCAGCTGACTGCCCCTAGGTGCTAAGACGCATGGATACATCAAGCTAAGACCTCCAGCAAACCTAGGCTTGGCTACAGACACAGCAGGGAACCTAGAACTCAGCAGGGAAGCGATCAGTTTCTTTGCTTCTGGACACCAGAGCCATTGACTCAGTCCTGGGAGTTTTAGGATGTCAATCCTCCTTTCTATTGTCGGTAACAGAGGACAGCCTTACTTACCTCACCAGATTTAATTGTACATTCAAAGTTACTAAATGAGAAAGATTTCCAACTAAGATAAGAGCTCATTGTCTCACTTTAAAGTTACCGCCTGTGTTTCTCATGTGCACACAGACAGGGCCAAGATCTTTGCCTTGTCCCTATTTCAAAAAAATAAGTTCTCTTTCACTCTCAAGCTCCAGAGGACACCAGGATCCACTGCCTTGTCACCAATTCCAAAGGAATAAAATATCACCCCTTTCCCAACTAGGGCCACACAGGGCCGGAGGCAAAAGGGACCATCAAAATATCCTGGCGGTAAAGATATAACAATCTATCACTATTCAATACTCAGCAACTGATCACTTGTGTATCCCGAATGCTAAACTAACAAAACAAGCAGGTGCCTTAAATAAACTGCCTTAAATAAAGCTTGTCTCAGGTAAAAATTAAGCAGAGTACTAAAACATCACAGCCACCTTTTTAACATGTCTCCATCCAGACAGGCCAGATCTACCTCAGATAAATGTCAACTCCAAAAATGAAATAAGAATGAGTTTTTTCTCTAAGCTTTTATGTCACCAGTGTCTTGTCAGACAGAAGGTTCCCAGCCACACCATAAAGGATGGACAGCTGCAGAAGAAGGCATGACAGAACTTCATCCCACGACCAGCCACACCATGAAGGATGGACACAGCTGCAGGACTTCATCCCAGGACTTCAGGAGCCAGCCTCCCCATTTCCCTTCAAGGACCAGTCGACATCCACCATTCAGCCTGAAGCAGTCTTTGAGAGAAACGGTGCCCCATACCCACTCATCCACATTTTTTTCTATTTTTACGAGAAAATAAGGCAGGAATGATAGGAAATCACAACATGTCCACACGGTTGGTCTTTCCTGGTGGACCACCTAGTTATTTCCAGTTCAAAATAGCCATTTCTGGGTCAGAACATCACACGTGACTAGGACTCCATGGCTTTACATGGTTGCATAAAGTGCACAGCCATGTAATCTACGCACATGCATGGAGTAGCCATATGCTGTCCTGTACACATGTGCAGCTCACACTTTAAAAAGCCGGCTCCATTTTGCACAGGTCTCTCTCCTCTTCTTCTCTTCTTTCCTCTCTTTACTCACGTGTGTGCTTCACTCAGGCCTGTCACCTCTATCCTCTATCCACTATTAATAAACAGCTCTTCTGTGGATTTGTCATGTTTGGGACATGTTCCTTACCCCAACCCTCAAGATGCTGACACCTGACAGTGTCTCCAACAGACCAAAGTCCACTCCATCTTTCTATATGGCCAGCTTCTTTAGGATGCTGGAGAATAAAGTAAAAACAGTGGAGTCTATGAATATGGGTGCACAGTAGTGCTTCTCTGTTAGTTCAATGAGTTCCTTGGTCTGAAACAAGACTCTGGAATAACATTTCAGTGGATAAGATATTCTGTAAATCCATTGATGATGGTTTTGTGAAGCATTACATGTAGGATAGATATATCCATAATCAGAAAAAGTTTCTACTAGGGTAAGGATGAAGAATTGTCCTTTCTACAGAGGAAGTGGTCCAATGTACTCAACCTGCCACAAGATTGCTGGCTTGTCATCCCAGCAAAGGTGTCATATCTAGGTATCAGTGATGATCTCTGATGGGCTGTTGGGTGATCTGGCACTCAATAACATGGGTACAAAGAATACCCTTGGTGAGTGGAAATTCATTTTGTTGAGCCCATGCACACATCCCAATTGTGCCATGATGGCCTCTTTGTTCATGGGCCCTTTGGGCATTGACAGGAATTGCTGAGGAGAGATGCTGACTGTCCACAGAAAGTCATCCTATCTATTTGATTATTGAACTCTTTCTCAGCTAATGTCACCTTTTGCTGAGCATTTACATGGGACACAAGGATCTTCACAATCTTTGCCATGAATAGAGATCTATGCACATACTTCTTCCTCACATGTCTTTCTCATTTCACCCTTGTTCTTTCCAAGTCATCACCCAGCCAGTTCATTGACTATGGACCATGAATCATTGACTATTTGCACATTAGGTCATGTCTCCTCCCAAACACCTGTGTACTTCCCACAGTGAAGATTTCCCCATCACCAGTATCTTTCATGCTTGTCCCAGAATGGAGTTGAAATGCTACAGCTCTCCACTTCTGGGTGGTGCCTACACAATGTACAGAACCATCAGTAAACCAAGCCTTAGTTTTCTCTTCCTCAGTCAACCAATCATAGGGAACATACCCCATGAGCCAGGAGGTGCATGGTTGGCAGCAGAAAGTATTGTAATAAGAGTAGAAACCAAACATATTTGGTCAACTTATTGATGTAGGTTGCTTGTGCCTCCAAAAGCAGCTTGGGCTCAAGTGCTTATATACCATTTCCATTTGATAACTGATGGGTGGTTAGGGATTTAGCTCAGTGGTAGAGCACTTGCCTAGCAAGTGTAAGGCCATGGGTTCAGTCCTCAGCTCTGAAAAAGAAAGACAAACAAGCAAACAAAAAAAAAGATAGCTGTTGGATGAAGACTAGGTTATGGTGATGCGGTACTTCTCTTTGTGCTTGGTGGGGCCCCCACAGGAAGGTTCTTCTTCTCCATGACCCCCCAGCCAACCATGCAATCTACACATCCTGTCCCCACACCCATCTGCCTGAGACCCCCACAATTCCTGAGAATTGCAGACCAACCCTCTGCTCCTATACAGGCCAGAGCTCCCATCTGGAGCAGAGGAGAATTTCTGGGATCATACACAGGTAGGTATGGCCATAGTTCCCATCCATGGGCACCAGCATTTCCCAGGTAAGACTACCTAACTTGGCCCCAGTTGTTGGCCATTGCATGGGGCTTCCACAGGAAGTTTTCCCTTCTCCAAATGCCCCAGCAGAACCTGGATTCTATATGCCCTGCCCCCACACCCATCTGACTGAGACCACACCCCCTGCCACTTCCTGAGACTTAGTGACCAGCTCCCAGCTCCCATCTAGCCCAGAGATCTCATCTGATTCAGAGAGCTTCCACCTTGCCAAGAGTGGTCTCATCAAGCCCAGAGGGCACCAATCTAGCCCAGAGAGCTCCCACTTGGACCAGAGAAAGAGAGCACACTCATTGTACAAAGAGCCATTATTGAGACAAGAGAAACCTCAGGAGACAGTGAATGTGCCAGCCCTGATTAGACCAAGAGTGGCTTTCTGAGAAGCAGGACCTGCCACCTCTCATTGGATCATGTCAGGCTTCCTGAATTACCAAATATGTCAGCTGTGACTGGACCAAGAGTGATGATAAGACCAAGAACGAATCCACAAGGAGATGGGCAGACATCAAGGCAGAAGTACATACAACAAAATAATGAGCAATACAGCATCACCAGAAATGTGGGCTAAGGACAGAGATTGTCCTGATTACAGAGACAAATTGTTTTCTTTTCACTGGTCTTTCTTGCCTTTTTGACACTACCTTCAAGGCCAGGGCTCATCTCTTTCACTGACTCTGATGCTAGGGACCAAGAGTGTTATTTTGGCACCAGTTTCAGAGTCAGGACATGTTTCCTTGTTTAATTTCCCTGGCTCCGGTCCAAAGTACAAGTTGTGTTTCTTTCCCTGGTCCTGGGCCCCAGGGAAAGGATTCTATTGTCCTCTTCTGTGATTGGTTGGATTAAACAAGTCAGTTGACCTGGGGCAGAGATGGCTCTGATTTGAGCCAAAGTGTGTTTCTTTCACTGGGCATATCTGAGCCATCTTTTTCTAGCTCTGGGCTCCAGGGTGAGGGTAGGTTTCTTTTGCCAACTCCTTACCCCTACAGTATTGACAAAACAACTTAACAATGACAATACATCACCTACCCTTAGAATGGTACTCATGAGACTGACACACAAGGATCATACATTCTAATGTATCCATGACTAATTACTGACATTCAACCCAATCTGGATAATGAACATTTCGAGTGCATTTGTGAACAACCATGAAGAAAAATCCATCACCCTTTTACAAACACCCTTACTTGGAATGTGTGATCACATACTGACTGAGAGTTAAATCAAAATGAACTACTTCCATGATAGCCATTCCATTCTATATAAGGCAACAGATAAATATCTCTCAATAAGGGAAAGTGTAAAAGAAGATGAACAAAAACCACAGAAGGAATATAAGTACCACAAAATAAACTTTACTCATTGAATTTGCCACATATATCCCACACTTCAATATCTTTCTCACACGCTGCCAAACAGAAGCCACAATGGAATCTACACATCAGTCTTTAGTGAACCCCATTAATAATTTATTTCCTTCAAATGTACAATGAAAAGACTTAAAACAAGGGTGGTTTCTTCTTTGAAACCTAAAACAATTGTGATGTCTGAAGTGTTAACCAAAGTTCATTCCCTGGAACAAGATCAGGTTTTGGATGACTTCTAGTAATTCTTGCAACAAGAAGCTCCAAGGGTCTAATATTGCTAACCAGAATGCACATACATATACCCAGAGGAAGACATACACACACACACACACACACACACACACACACACACACACACACAGCATAATTAAAATAAAAGAAACCTTTAAACTAATTTTCAATCAGGAATGTTTCTCTGTTATCATTCTAGTAACATGGGTTTGAGGCACCTAAATGATTACTGAGTTTTTCTCCGTCACAAATTGGTCCATGTAACAGAAATCAAGCATGAAGTCTTGAAGTCTGAGTAATCTATCATTTTAAGTCTGTGATATCATTTGAGAAAATTTAGAAAATGGTACCCTGCAAGAAGAAATCAGTCATGAGGGTTGGCCTGAGCATTTACATCTGCACACCATTTCCAATTTACACTTTTTGCTTTATGCTTTAGGACAAAAATGTGAATTCTTAGCTACCTGTTTTAGCTGCCATATCTCAAACTTGATTCCATGCCACTTTTAAGAGGTTCATATACTGCTGTGGAACTCAGGGCCAAATTAAACCCTTTTCTAAGTTCACATAGATATGTTCTATTATCAAAGCAACAGAAAAGGCATATCTATGAAATTTTAGATCAGAATTCATTATCCCATGTATTTGAACAGAAGTATGAAATCTAAAAGTGTTACTTATCATTTAAATTTGCAGGCATTTTGTCTATATTAGTTGAAGTATGTAAACATAATAAAAAGAGATATTATAATGCTTGAAAACATTATTGACACATTTTAGATTTTTTTCTGAAGTAATTAATTATTTGATATTGAATGTAAGTATGTTGACTGAAGATCATAACAATTTATATATATTCAGATTTCCTTTGGTATGAATTTATTTCAGATCTTCAAAGTATAATGTTATATTGAAAGTCTTTGAGAGACCAATTACACACTAAAAGTTTTACAAATACAGGGTTACTCTTTGTTTTGACTAGGCATTACCACATTAATTATATTCATAGGGATTCTCTCCAGTATGTTTTTATATACTTGAAGATGACTAAGCTGGGTAAAGGCATTACTACACTGTTTAAATTCATAGGGTTCATCTCAATTATGTGTTCTTTCATGAAGTTGAAGATCATTGTGATGTACAAAGGCTTTACCACACTGATTGGAATTGTATGGTTTCAATCCGGTATGTGTTTTTTTTTTTATGCCTTTGAAGATGAGAGTGATGAGCAAAGGCTTGTAAAACACTGATTACATTCATAGGGTTTCTCTCCACTATGTATTTTTTCATGCTTTTGAAGAGTATTGTGATAAGCAAAAGCTTTACCACACTGATTACATTCATAGGGTTTTTATCCTGTATGTGATCTTTCATGCCTTTGATGATGACTGTGAAGAGCAAAAGCTTTACCAAACTGATTATATTCATATGTTTTCCATCCAGTATATGTTCTTTCATGCAATGGAAGAGTAGTGTGATCAGCAAAGGCTTTACCACATTGTTTACATTCATAGGGTTTCTCTCCAGTATGTGTTATCTTATGTACTTGAAGATGACTGGGCTGTGCAAATGCTTTCCCACATTGTATACATTCATAGGATTTCTCTCCCATATCTGTTCTTTCATGTAACTAAAGAGAATTTGATAAGCAAAGGTTTTACCCCACTGATTACATTCATAGCATTTCTCAACAGTATGTATTCTTTTATGTACTTGAAGATAACCAGGCTGTGCAAAGGTTTTACCTCATTGTTGACATTCATAGGTTTTCTACCTCATATGTGTTCTGTCATGCAATTGAGGAACACGTTGAGCAAAGGTTTTACCACACTAATTACACTTATAGGGTTTCTCTCCAGTATGTGTTCTTTTATGTACTTGAAGATGACCAGGCTCTGCACATGTTTTACCACATTGTTTACATTCATAGGGTTTCTATCCACTATGTGTCCTTTCATGCATTTGAAGACTTCTCTTTTGAGCAAAGGCTTTACCACACTGATTACATTCATAGGGTTTCTCTCCAGTGTGTGTTCTTTTATGTACTTGGAGATGAGCAGGATGTGCAAAGGTTTTACCACATTGTTTACATTCATAGGGCTTCTCTCCAGTATGTGTTCTTTTATGTACTTGAAGAGAATTGTGATGTGCAAAGGCTTTACCACATTGTTTACATTCATAGGGTTTCTCTCCAGTATGTGTTCTTTCATGCAATCGAAGAGCACTGTGTCGAGCAAAGGCTTTACCACACTGATTACATTGATAGGGTTTCTCTCCAGTATGTGTTCTTTTATGTACTTGGAGATGATTGGGGTTTGTAAAGGCTTTACCACATTGATAACATTCATAGGGTTTCTCTCCACTATGTGTTCTTTTATGTACTTGAAGATGACCAGGCTGTGCAAAGGTTTTACCACATTGATTACATTCATAGGGTTTCTCTCCAGTATGTGTTCTTTCATGTAATTGAAGAGCACTCTGTTGAGCAAAGGCTTTACCACACTGATTACATTTGTAGGGTTTCTCTCCAGTATGTGTTCTTTTATGCATTTGAAGACTGTTTTGATGTGTAAAGGCTTTACCACACTGATTACATTCATAGGGTTTCTCTCCAGTATGTGTTCTTTTATGTACTTGAAGATGACCAAGCTGTGCAAAGGTTTTACCACATTGTTTACATTCATAGGGTTTCTCTCCACTATGTGTCCTTTCATGCACTTGAAGAGTAATGTTTTGAACAAAGACTTTACCACACTGATTACATTCATAGGGTTCCTCTCCATTATGTGTCCTTTTATGTACTTGAAGATGATTGGGATTTGTAATGGCTTTACCACATTGATTACATTCATAGGGTTTCTCTCCAGAATGTTTTCTTCTGTCTAATTGTAGAATTTTACAATGAGTAAATGTTTTGGCACTTTGATTACCCCTGTAAGGTTTTTTAAGGTTATGTGTAGTTTCATACCTGTGAAGATGAGTATGTGGTGCAAAGATTTTACCATAATGATTATATTCATAGGATTTCTCTCCAGTATGTGTTTGTTCATGCCTTTGAGGATGACTCTGACATACAAAGACTTTACCACACTCAGTATATTAATGTGCTTTCTCTGTAGTATGACTTCTTTTATGCCTGCAAGAACAATTGAAACATTTAAAAACTTTATCACATTCATTACATTGCTGAGTCTTTATATCTGCATGAATTAATTTTACAATTTGGTCTAAATATAAAGAGAAATGAGATCTTAAGACTTTAACATGGTATTTACACTCATGTTCATCCCCTGCATTAAGTATGGCTTTGCATATTTGAACATGCCTGTGATGATAAGAGTCTTTATTACTGGCTCATATTTATGGCATCATCTTTCTTTGAGGTTATTCACATATTTAAAGAGAATTTGGACATTTACCTCATTTATTCCATTGATAACATTTCTGGGAAGACTTGTTTCAGGGACTATGTGGGTCCAGCTCTCAATAGCCCCATCCCAGGGTCCAGAAAAAGTGTATAACCAGTGGGTAATTTAATCTTTCATGACAGGCAATGAATGTACATACACTAAACTTTTTATTCCATACACCTTATTCTTCTGAGACAGTTTCTTTGTCTAAACTCCTATTCTGCACTCTTACCTAGCATCTTTCTTGCCTGATTCATTCCCACCTACACAGTATAGTGGGCTGTATAAGCTAGCTGGCCACATTGTGTCCGGAGAATGAAGGGCAGTGCCTATGGAGAGCAGGAAGATCACATTGTCTGCTACTAGGCCAGGGGCTAGTGCAAATTGAAATGCAAATCTCTGCTTGTTCAGAAAAGGTCTGGGTCTGAGGGGAAGAAGGATCAGGAGTACTTTGTCC
>NW_023413345.1:11568-35100 GCF_903995425.1 Onychomys torridus
TTAATATTTTTTTCTTTATTCTGTGTTATTAATGATTTGGTTATTATGTGACAAGGAGACTTTCTTTTCTGGCCCAATCTATTTGGTGTTTTGCATGCTTCTTTGTACCTTCATCAACACCTCCTTTAAATTAAGAAAAAATCATTTGACAATTTTATTCAAAAATACTTACTGGACATTGGAGCTGTGTTCTATCTCTTTCCTCTATTTTTGTCATTTATAGATTTGGTCTTTGCATAATTGCTGAAAACCATAAAGATATATGAAGAAGGATTTAAGCTGATTATGGCAAGGCAATATCTGAAGAAGTCAAAGGCCTTCGAGAGATCAAGCTGAGGCTCAAGAGTCTTGGTGATATTGTCTTTTGATTATTAGCTGTTTCCTGGTATGACTTTCTCATTTGCTCTTGTAGCTTTTCCTTCATTCACTGGGCACAATGTTCCCTCTACTAAAGGAATATATAGATAATTTTCTGAGCAGTAACTTAGCCAGGATCCCTAATTTCAGGCCCTTCTGTCATTATTATCTTTAGCAGCCAGGAACATCCAAAGAAGGACAAAAGTGTCTAATCAGAGATAGATATGTACTCTCTAGAAACTGACTTAAGCATCCAAAATACCTGTTTGAGGAGACTTGGTACATGTGCTGATTAAGTTTAACTTTCTCATTTCTAAAGTCTTATCCCTCATTTTAGATTCATCTTTAACAATTAACTCAGAACTAAAGGATTCCTACTTAAGGTACATCTACCCTTGATGGAACTTGCCTAGCCAAGTTGTCTAATGTCTGCATACACTTGCCAGAAACAGCAGGAGCAGAGATATCTTGGAGAGATAAAGGTCAAAGGATTGAAAGGGAAGTTTTATTTTCAGAGTGAGATGGTAAGAGAAGAGAAAAGAGGATAGAAGAACTAGACTGTTAAGAACTGTAGAGGAATGTACTGAAATGGGAAAGAACTAGATTGAGGGGCTAGAAGAGAGTACTAGAGCAACAAGATGGAAGATGCCAGATAAGGAAGAACAAGATGAGAAGGAAGGAGATGGGAGAGGAGCTAATATGGAAAAGAACTTGATGGATGGGAACATAGATGAGAGAATTAAGATAGAACTTAGAGGTGAATGAAGATATATGTAGAAGTAAATCCCTGTCATGCAGGGGAAAGGGTACCTAGAATATTTACAACTAAAGAGAGATTTAAGCAAACAAGAGGAGATGTTTGTTACTTGCCTTCAACTGAGGTCAGGTGAATTGAATGGACTTTTTACTTGCTTGTCACAGGGACTTCAGACAACCAGGAAAAACAGCAGGAACTAGATCCCAAACAAGATAATAGGCCTTTCTCCCATCTGAAAGCTGGATTGTGGCTCCATTGCATAAAGAATTTTCAGGAATGAAAGTCAGTGGCAAATGTTGGCAAATGAAATAATAATAATGTATAGTCTTCATGGAAAATATAATACTTACAGAATAATAAAGCTATGAAGAACACCTTTATAAACACCATTGTTAGCCAGCACATCTTGCTCAGTGGGCAGGTGAAAACCCACAAGTGTATTATTAAAGGTACTCTATTTGAATAGAACTGGTAGAATGTATCTCTCCATGTATATAGGAGGTGGATTTACTAGAATGTCTCACAAACTGTAATAGAGCTAGTCCAACAATGGCTGTCTACCAATGGAATTTTGAAGAGTTTAGTAGTTGTTCAGGATAGATATCTCAGTTGTGTGCAGTATACAACAAAATACCATGGAAGTAGGCTTTAATTCTGGTACAGGAAGGAATTTCTGTTGTACCCATTTTGTGAAACCCCCACAGAGACCACCAGTTTCCTATGCAAGCACATAAGGATCCTTTTACTAAGGTTTAATGTGGGACACTGCATGGCAGACAAAAGGAAATGTGGTGGCAGCTAAAAAAACCAGGTGTAAAGAGTTTTTATAGGAAAAAACCACAAGCCAGGAATTGGCAACTTGGGATTGGGTAGGAGGGATATGGGACAAAGTGATTTTTTTACTTTTGTTACAGACTTTGTGTGCAAGAGAAATGTGAGTTAACATAGAGAGACAAATAAACAGATCAAGAGTACAGAGTACACATGAGAGAAATTATATGAACAATTACTAACTACAGAAAAGAAAAGATAGGATGGGTAGACTGGGTGTAACTTTTATAACTTTAATTCAAGCACTCAGAAGGGAAAGGCCTGTATACTGCCCACTGAGTTGAATAGAAATCTTGTCTTTGAAATCAGGTCCTGAACATCCAGAACTATACATTAAGAACCATGTCTTCCATGTAAAAATCAACAAAAAAAGATAGAAGAAACTCAGAAGATTTTACTGAGGTTTCTACAAAGAGTTATGCATTCATTACAGTTCTGTTTTCTTCTTTAAGAACATGAAGTGCTCCAATTCAAACTGGAACATGAAAAAGGATTTTGATAAAAGGCCCTGCACATTCTAACAATTATAAATGGATAGATGTAAACATTAGTAATATAAATGTTGATCAAATATAATCAACACAGGGCAAGAGAGATGTTATAGCAGCAAAGTGCTCTTGCTTGTTTTGCATGGAGGTGTGGTCAATTGTCCTTGCTGAATTGGTGGACCACAGCTATTCCTTATTCCAACCTCAGGGTTTCTAAGACCATCATTTGGTCACGGTGAGGACCAGGTATCCATGGGATGTATATCCATGCATACAGGTAAAATATTCATATTCACTTAAAAATTCAAACAAAACACAACACAAAAAGGTCATGCACCTGCTATCCAATGACTCAGAAGGTTCAGGCAGTATGAGTGTCATGAGTACATGCCATCCTGAGAAACAGAATGACCCTCTGCATAATTGTAAAGTAAAAGATATCGCTGAAAATCTGTAAAACAGCATATGTTTGACATGTACAAAAACCTACATCTCAAGCCCATCACCCAATAGTATAAAAACAAACAAACAAACAAAAACCTAGGGATGTTGGCCCTATCTTCATTCCAGGATGCAGGGGCCAGAATCAGAGGGATCTCTGAGTTTGAGGCTAGCCTGACATACACAGATTCTTTCAGAACAGCCAGGGCTACACAGATAAACCTTGTCTTCAAAAATATACAAACAAAAAAATTTAAAAGAGCAGGCTACCAAATAACTTAGCACTGAAAGGCAATTGCTTCTATTGTGTCTTATGTGATTTTGAAATAGAATCTATAATGATGGTGAGGGCATGATAGAACAAGAATGAATCAGGTTGATTACTTTCAACCACAACACAGGATACAGAAGCAACAGGAAATGTATTGAAACTATAGAGATGCATATCATACCCCTAGTGAGGAATGCCATCCAGAAAGTCTCCTCCTACACAAGGTTTCAAAGGCATTTTAAAGAAATCACCAAGAAGAAATGTGTTTCCAAATACAATACCTACTCTGGGAGGATTATCAATCAATTACATTCTGATCCAAGTCATTAATGCTTGTGATCATTCATGAAGAAAATGTATTTAGTCACTTCAGTGATCCTGATAGTCTGCAACAGCCCTTACGTTGATGTCCAAAGTGTCTTCTGATACTCAACATAATCTCTTGACAGTGACATCTTGTAAAATTAGAAGAGTTACATCTTTTGAACATACAAAGGCACAGAGTCCCATTCTCATTCCAAAACAGTGAAATGGAGACACAGTGAGGGAAGGTTGAACCAAGAAAAGACTGAAGCACAGCAAGAAAAACAAATCCTGTATCTCTGTCTAAGATTCAAGGGACTTTAGTTCCCAAGAGCTTAGATGGCCATTTCTCTTCAATTTTCCATGCATCTCCTTCTCTGGTTACTTCTACACCTGATACGCAGCTAGGTCTACATGGAAGAGTTCTGATAGCTGAGGTATCTCAACATCTTGTGGTCACAATGCAACCCTGATGTGTGGAATATTATTTTAAGATGAGTTATATTTGTGTATGGTGTGGAACATTTGTTTTAGTGATGGAAAGATGTGTTGCAATCTTTTATGTTGCATTTGTTTAAATCTGTGAAGCTGTGATACATTCAGTGTATCTAATCTGTATAAAATACTTGTCTGGTCTTATAAAAAGCTGAATGGACAATCGCTCAGCAGGAAAGGCTGGCAGTCAGAGATAATAAAAGGAAGAAGAAATCTGAGTGGAAAAAAAGGAAGAAGCAGCAAGATAAGAAAAAAAAGAGAGGACACCAGGGGCCAACCACTAACCTAAACAGCAAGCAATGGAGTAAGAAGTAAAGCAAGGTATACAAAATAGAGAAAGATAAAAGCCAAAAGATAGATGGGATAATTTAAGGTGAGAAAAGCTGGCTAGAAACAAGCCAAGTTAATGCCAGGCAATTAAAAAAAAAAAGAGCCTCTGTGTGTGGGATTTATTTTAGAACTGGGTAGCAGGCCCCCAAAAGAGTAAAGAGTTAAAAACAAACAAAAAAACCCCCACCAGGTCTCATCTTCACCACTTCATGCAGTGAACCCTCCCAGTCTCCTCACTTGGTTTCTGTCTCTGCGAATCATAGATGCCTGGAAAAATACTGAACTATAAGCAGAAGCTGAGAACCCATGACCTTAAATTTTGATTCTCTCTTGTTTCCAGGACCAGCAGATGATGGGGGATCCTGCAAAGTTTGACTTCTTGATTTGGATGGACACTAACATGCTTGGACCACAGGTAAAGCAGGTTTTGTATGAAGTTGCTTCCTGAGACTAGAAATCACTTTGCTTACTCATTTCATAACTTGAAGCTCTAGCTAGATAGAGTCTTAACCTTAGGGCACCTTCCTTTACCCTTAGGGCTTCCATTTTCTGTATAATGGTGATAAGGTCCTTGAAGACCCTTGCCTGTTACACCACTTCACTGCCCTCTGAAACTAGCTTTTCATTTTCAATTGTTTCTGCCATAACACAAACAATAATTGCTCCTGGGGTCTGTGGAAGAGTCTACCAACCAGCTGAGGATTCTAATATGAGGGATATTCAATGAAGCTAAGCACACTGAGTTCTTTAGTGCATTCATTTTATTCTTCTATGGTGATTCTATCTGTACCATTTCTTGTCTGCTCTCTTACTTAGTTCCTCTTGGTCCCTCCTGCTCTCGGTCCCTCCTGCTGTTCTCTCATCATTCTACCTAGTTCTTTCCATCACCATCCTCATCTTTGTTCTTCTCCATCAGTTCTCCCAGTGCTCTCAGAGAACCAATATATACACCCACACAGTAATTCTTTGGTAAAGCAATGTGAGGCTTGAAGTTTCCAGGATCTCAGAGAGAGGTGAAAATGACCCACACATAAAGCAATTAATTGTCAGCTTCCAATTACACCCCAAAAGGGGAATGACTAAAGGGGAGTTCACTGGTAGAGTCAACTAAAGGGTTAGATCAATTAGGAAATTTGTGTGCACAAACTATAATCTAGAAATGGCTAAGAAGAATGTTAGGCAATTAAAAGTCAGAATAAGTCACAAGGAAGTAAACTGTCTTTCTTGTCAGTTTCCCCACTTATCCCAGCTTCAGCTGCTTTCTGATAGTTAGGGGACATGTGTTAGTTGGCTAAGCAACCTATGTCAGAGTGTGTAGCATTAGGTTAGTAAAACACTTTCACTCAATGTACTTGCTGAGGAGAAAATCTAGGAATATCACCTGGCTGAGGAGGAATTAAAAACTTAACTTGCACAAGAAAGAAGCTTGGCACCTATTGCCTGCCTGGCCTGGAGGCAATCTCCTTCAGCCAGTGGGAAGCTACTGCCTTAACTCAGAATGTAGCAAATGGCTAAAACATCACCCAGGAGTGTGAGTAGCAAATGTCTTAAGTTAGGGTCTTGTGTAAATAATCCAGGGTGAAGGAAAGGGGTTGAAGATTTAATTGTTAGTAGTTCTTTTCTCTATCTATGAGTGAGATGAGCTAATGTTTATCTCTGAGCAGTTTTGTCCTTGGAAAAAGGTAAGTTTGATGAAATACTTTTGTCTAGAGAATGGCCTTAGCCAGATATATGTTAATAGTAAATAAACACAGCTGGGGGCAGTTGTCCAATTACCCCAAATATATATAGGGAATGTTCTAGCCAAGGTTGAGATGCAATTGTGAGGTTACATGTACATGTAACATGGGGATGCATGGTAAATAGTGAGATTCATAGCTGTTACTGCACAAGAAGTTTACAATAATAAACAACCAGTTCATTCAAAAGACAGTAATTCCATGACACCTTGCATGATGGTTTCCTCTAATAGCACCCTTAGTTCTGATAGGTTGACCTTCTGAACACTAGTTGTCACTGCTGTTTATGCTCATGGACTTTCACTACCAGTGGCTATTAATAATGCCCCATTTGTTTTATTCCTTTGTTGACCTGACTGAGTCATCGGTAATAACCCTCCAACAGATTTACTATTACATTTAAGATACTAGCCCATTATTTTTTAATTCTGCATTAATAAATATCCTCAGCATTGACAGAATAAGAAAGAATTTGGAGCCAAAATATCACACAAATGACTGTTAGCCTAATTTTTATTGTGTCTGTTTTTTAGTGAAATCCTATAGTCTCAATCTCTACTTCTGCCATTACTCTTAACATTCCCATCTTCCTGGTCATACACAATGGGTCTATCATGTTCTGTGTGCAACTTTCTATGTTTTTTGCAAATTAAGGTCCTGATATCTTCCACATTCTTCCAACAATAACATTCTCAGTGTACGGAACACATAGGACCTAGGGTAAACAACCCTGGTCAGGAGTGATAAGTAATAGAATGTCATAAGTTGGCCACAAATGGAGTAATGATAAGCTATAAGCTATGTGTGGAAGTAGGGATAAGACTAGAAATCTAGGCAGAAAGGGATATAAAAGAAGAAGCCTCAGACCCATCCAAAAGAGCTCGTCAGACCCTCTCATAAGAGGACTCTCCTCTGCCAGAGAGGTGAGATCCTGTCCTCAGTGCTGATGTGGCTGACCAGAGGTAGGCTGACCCAAGATCCAGAAGAACAGATGTAGCAAGTCTGGATCTGTATACCCAGAAAGGTACTACCACTTCCATTTGGAAGATGGGATAAATATTGCTTGTAATCTTACTGTGTGAATAAATGAGAGTTATTGATAGAAAATTACATGCCCACACAGTTGGGCTTGCCTGACGGACCGCCTAACTATTTCTGGTTCAGTGTACCCACACGAGTTCCTGTATGCATGCACGGCCCAACCTTTATAAAGCTGGTGCCATCTTGCATGAGCACCCCCTTATCTCCTCACCCACGTGTGTTTCACACAGGCCTGTCACCTCTATCCACTTTAATAAAAACTCTTCTGTGGTCTTGTCGTGTTAGGTACGTGTTCCTCGGGAAGGTAAAGCGCCTTTAATACTAACATTTGTGCTGTGCGGGAATGGGTGTTTCTGGGCGCTCTGCACCTGGAAACCCGGGAACCCAGGTGGACACTCTGCGCTGTACACACTGGGAACTCTGCTCATGACAGATCACTCTCGATTAGCCTGGTCACACAAATCCACATACAACACCGCTACTGATTGGTGAGTTTTCCCCTTTTCGGCTGGCGTAAATGGTTTCCTGAATCTGTGAGAATGACTGTTGAGCATCCGGTGCCTCACTGGTTATTCTTGAGACTGGGGGAATGCCTGGCCATGGTCTTCACTGGCTACGGTCAGCCCCCATCGTGGGCCTGGATTTCCAGCCACCTCCCATGTCTGCAGCTTGAGATATTTTTCGCCATGGGACCACCACCACCAGGTGCGTCCTGGGGCTGTGTGGAATAGGCACGGTCTTGGTGCCCGATTGGGGGCAGCTGAGGGCATTAAGGGCTCCTGGGGAGTCCTTGCTTCACACAGTGGGGGCCCGCCTTATTGGCTGATGAGCTGATAAGGTGGTTTGTGCCTGAGTAGATCCAAGTCTGATCTCTGGGGATGCCCAGCATCTTAGTTCTGGATCACGGTTTCTTTTTTATTTTTTTGTTTTTGCCTCTCCACTGCAGACATGGGAAATAAGGCTTCCAACTCGATCAGCCCTAATTCTCCTTTAGTCTGCCTTCTTGAGTCTTTGAACCCTCTTACCTTAATGCCTTACTTAAAGATTCCTAAGCTTATCCATCTCTGTACTAAGAAATGGCCCAAATATGCTTTAGAGAATAATAAAAAATGGCCACCGAGCGGCTCCTTGGATCCCGATATTTTATGGGAGTTATCTAATTTCTGCTAGCGAACAGGCAAATGGAAAGAGTTGCCCTAGGTCATTGGCTTCCTCTTTCTCAGTGCTAAGCCTTCTCTTCTGTACTCCTCTACTGCTCATGTGCTCCTAGCTATGCCTAAACCTGATTATTCTCTGACTCCGGAATCTCTGACTCTAGATCCTGCTAATGAACCTCCACCTATCCGACCTCCGGCTCCCACCCCTACTCCTAGGGTGTCTCTTTCTTCAGCTCCTCTTCCGGATTCTTATTCCTTGGCAGCGGCCATTTCCAGAGGCCCTGCTCTGGCTCCAACTTTTACTCTGCCTACTACAGGCCAAATAATGGGCATGCTGGTGGCTTCTCATCTCCCCAAGGCTATAGGAATTGTCCACTGCCAGTCTCATCAGACCGATAGCTCTATCATCTCTCGGGGAAACAATTGAGCTGACCAGGCAGCCAGGACAGTGGCCCTCCAGGGTCAAGTCTCACCTCACCCACCACAGGGAATCCATACAGTACAGCCTATACCCTTTATTAATATACAAATAAAATCACATTTCAGTTCAAATAAAATATCGCAATAGCTAAGAATGTTGAACATTTCTTCAATTGATTCTCACCAACTTTAGATTCCTCTACTGAGAATTCTTTTTAAATGTATATCCCATTATAAATGGATTATTTGGTTTGTTGTTGTCAATGTTCTTTGGTTCTTTATTATCCTGAGTGAGTCAAACATGGTATGACAAACATGGTATGTACTCACTTATAAGTGGATATTAGTAGTTCAGTAAAGTACAGTCACAGTAATCACTGTTAATCACAGTACCATCCATAGATGCTGTGAGGCTAAATAATACGCAATGGCCTTAGGAGAGATTCATGGCTCTTCCTTGCAAGAGGAAATAAGAATAGATTTTTTTGGGTGCACTGATGGCAAGTAGGGACAGGAACATAAAGGATCAGGTGAGTAAGGAAGAGACAGAGGGGGAGAAGGTAGGGAGAGATAACTGGAATAGGGGAGCTTTTAGCAGGGGGTATGAAAACAGTGAAGTGCAAACTTCTGGAACCTATAAGGTTGACCCTAGTTAGGACTCCAAACAGTTAAGAATAAGGAGGCTGAATTAGCAATTTTCTGTAACCACATAATCTCCAGTGATGGAACTGACACTTGACCTGCCTGCAACGTATGCTGGGTCAAGGGTACCAGGCCACCAGCACATGAAATTTTCATGCACTGTCCTTTCTAATCAGTCTCATCTGTCTTCATTCCCAACACTTCAATTAGTAAATGCTTAGAAATTACAAAATCACTCTTCCTACTATAATCAGGTCCTTGTTTTAATAATGGTGACTTCAGCAGTTTATTACCTACCCCATTTCCCCCAGTAGTGTGCCCAATAAACTATTCCTTCTATTCTGGTCTGAAGGTTGAAACCATGCTCCAAATGCAAGTCCTTTCCCTTTTACAACAATAGATATTAAATTTGGTGACTCAAATGGGTAGTTTTTAAAACTAGAGGCGATACAATCATTCAATTTAAGATTTTTGCAGCTGTAGTATAGAGGAGAGCAAGATCACTGACCTGGAGAGCAACAGACTGGGACCTAAAGTGAGTCAACAAAAGAGAGCTTGTGTCAGAAACATTTTTCTGAAAGATCAAAATGCACATGTTCTACAATTAATAGGACAGGGCTTCGGGCTGCAGGTTCCCACCCATATCTGGGGAGGCCCCACCACACTGTCTCCTGTACCTCATGATCTGCCCCACCCCATCTGGAGATAGCAGCCCCTCACTCACCATGTTGTGGTTTCCCAGCTTGTCCATGCTCTCTGCTTAGCTCCCTGCAGCAGCACTCACAGCACAGCACACAAAACCACTGGTGCCTTCTCCTCTTCAAAGTCAAGCCTGAAGCTGGCTGCTGGAAGGACCCTGATGTAGTTTGAGTTTGCTTGCCTGGCCCACAGTCAGGACAAATCTCTCTCACCTGCCAGTCCCACAGTCACTCAGCTCCAACCAAGTAAGCACACAGAGACTTACATTATTTATAAACTGTGTGGCCGTGGAAGGCTTCTTGTTATCTAGTTCTTTTGTCTCAAATCAACCCATTTTTATTAATCTATACTTTGACACTTGGTTCGTGGCTTACACGTACCTTTACATCTTCATTGCCATGGCGGTGGCTGGCAGAGTCTCTCTGCCCCAGCCTTCCACCTCCCAGAATTCTCTTCTTTCTTGTCCTGCCTATACTTCCTGCCTGGCCACTGACGAATCAGAATTTTATTTACACAGAGCAATATCCACAGCACCCTGAAGCACTTCTGATTGGCAGTTTGCCTGGAGGGCCTGATTGACTAGTGAGGCCTGAGAGAAAAGAGCATCACCCATAGGGTTACACTATACTTAAAAACACAGTACAATTATTCCTAAATCTGCCTTTCCCCACAGACAAAGATATTTTCTAAATCAGCAGATATATGCAATTCAATAGCAGTTGCCCCTGGATCCAATATAAACCCTGCTATCTTATGGCACTCCATAGGCACTTTCCCTTCTTCCCCCTGGACACAATGTCATTAGCTAGAGTGCGCAGCCCACTGCACTGTGTGGTGTGGGGTAATTCCCTGTCACACAGGTGGAATGTTTTCCAGAATCTTAACAACTAAAAATGATTTAAAGATAAAAATGAGATAAGTGTAAAACAAATAGCTAAACTGTCTTATTTATAAAAAGTCCGAAGCCAGATATTGGAGTGAAAACTTAAATATCATCAAAGCAGAACAAGCCACAGCCAAACTCACCTTGCCAACTCCTCACATGATCTTGTTCCCACAAATCCTCACACTGAAAGCCTGTGAGTCCTTGCTCCTGAAGGCCTGAGTTGAACTGATTAAAAGCTTCTAGTTCCTTGTCCTCATGCCTTATATACCTTTCTGATTCCTCCCATCACTTCATGGGATTAAAGCTGTGTGTCAGCCCCAGGCAGAGACATGAGAACATGAGTGTCAGGATTAAAGGTATCATGCCTGATTCTGTTTGCAGTGTGGTCTTGAACTCACAAAAATCCAACTGAATCATTGCCTCTTGAGTGATAGGATTAAAAGTGTGTGTCCCAAAACTGTCTGGCCTCTATGTCTAACTAGTAGATTGTTTTGTTCTCTGATCCTGAGATAAGTTTTATTTGCTAGAGAACAAATAAAATATTATCACAGATGATTGCTCTGTGACTTCACATTGAGATCAGGTGAAGCAAATATACTTTTTATCTGGTGGTCACAGGGAATTCCACCTGGCTCTGCCTCCCAAGTGCTGGGATAAAAGCCATGTACCTACACCACCAGGTGGGAAATGTAGTAATTAATAGACAGACACTACACAGAGAGGCATCCTAGGAAATGGAGTCCTAAGCACACATGTTATATAAAGAGAAAACAGGACATTCCTTCCTGAACCCAAGAGGCATGATGGGAAATGTAGTTTGGAATAAATGGACAATACAGAGAAAACCATCCTAGGAAATGGAATCCTACACATACTTATTGTATAAGGAAAGGCATCCTGGTAAGTGACCCAAGAGACATGATGAGAAATGTAGTTTTTAATAGAAAGACACTGTAGAGAAAAGCATCCTGGGAAATGTAGTTCAACACGTACTGATGCTGTAAGGAAAGATATCCTGGGAGAAGACCCAAGAGGCATGATGGGAAAAATAGTTTATGTAAGACAGACAAGACAGAGAAAGGCATCCTTGGTAATTTAGTCTAAACATGCTGATGGTATAAAGAGGGGACAGGAAGTAAATTTCAGAGCCAATAGGTATGATGGGAAATGTAGATTGGAAATACACTAGCCAATACAGAGAAAGGCATCCTGGGAAATGTAGTTCAACAAATATTGATGCTGTAAGGGAAGATAACCTGGGAGAAGACCCAAGAAGCATGAAGGGAAATGTAGTTCAACACATACTGATGATGTAAAGAAAGACATCCTGGGAGAAGACACAAGAGGCATGATGGGAAATAAAGTACAATTACTGATGCTCTAAAAGGGGAAGAGGAAGCTAAACAAAACCCCAAAGATGTAACCCAAACCCTTAATCTAACCATAAATGTTATCCCTAACCTTTAACCCTAACCATAAATGTGCTGTGGAGCAAGGCATCCTGGGAAATGTACTCAATATGTAGTGATATAGTGGAGCTAGGTATCCTGGGAAATGCAGTCCAACTCCTAGTGATTGTATAATGAAAAGCAAACTTGAAAACCATCCAAGAGCAATGATGGGAAATGTAATTTCCAGTACCAAAGTCATGTACTGAAAAGGAACTGTGGGAAATGGAGTCCTATTCATGCTGATTGTGTCATGAAAGGCATCCTGGGAAATGATCCAAGAGGCATGCTGGGAAATAAAGTAGGACAATTACTGATGCTCTAAAAGGGGAAGAGGAAGTTTTGTACTGACTTGAGAGCCAAGAAAGGAAATGGAGTTTCTAGGACATTGCTGAGGTAGAATGTGAGGCATCCTGGCAGATGAAGTCAAACAGGTGGAGGCAATACAAAGCAAGGCATCCTGGGAAATGGAGTTCATATGCAATGATTTCATAGTGAAAGGCATTAAGGGAAATGTAGTCCACATGTAATGATGTAATAGACAAAGGCGTCATGGGATATGTAGTCCACAGGAGGACACACTGCAGACAGGAGGACACAGCAGACAGGAGAACATTTTGTGGACGGCATCCTGGAAAACGTAGACTGATATGGAGTCGATATCCTAGAGAAAGGCACCATGGGAGATGTAGTCCATTTATAATGATGTCATAGAGAAAGCCATCATGGGAAATGTAGTACATATGTAGTGATGTCATAGAGAAATGCATCATGGGAATCCTACTGATGGTATAAAGAGGGAACAGGAAGTTTCCTTCTAACTTTAAGGCAGAGGAAACAGGACAACTGAGGAGGGCATAGGTTACTCCTGGATCTGACAAATAACTCTAACTCTAACCACAAACTCCCCTACCCTAACACTAACCGTAACCTGACCCTGAGCCTAAATCTAACCCTAACCCTAACCACAAACTCCACTACCATAACCCTAACCTGACCCAAAGCCTAAATCTAACACTAACCCTAACCACAAACTCCCCCAGCAATAACCGGAAAGACCCCTAACCCCTAACCCTAACCCAATCCTAGCAAAGACCCTACTGACAAACTCCTCAAACCCTGATTCTAAAACTTGTAACCCCTAACCCAAACCCTAACCCTGAGGCTGATGCCGAAAAGAAATACTCCAGCTACATCTAAACAGAAGCCACTGACCGTAACTCAAAACCCTAACACTAACCCTAACCCATCATCCTAACTTAACCCCCTAACACTAACCCTTTGACCCTAACCCTAAAAACCAGTAACCCTTAACCCTAACCCTAACCCCCTAACCCTAACCCTAACCCTAACAACCTGACACTAACCCCCTGACCCTGACCCCCTGACCCTGAATCCCAGTTGCTGAGGCAACACAAACCTGCAGAAGGTCAGGTCACCTGCTGAGGCCCTGGACACCTGCTGAGGCCCCTGGACACCTGCTGAAGAAAAGGGGAACGTCCTGGGGACACAGGACACCTGGGAAATGGAGTCCAACATGTCATGGTGCTGTGGAGCAAGGCATCCTGGGAAATGAAATCCAGATGTAGTGATGCTGTAGAGAAAGGCATCCTGAAAAATGAAGTCCAAAATGTAGACATCTAACCCAAACCCTAACCTAACCTTAACACCCTGACCCTGACTCCCACCCTCACACTGCTGAGAGCACAACAACCCAGTAGAAGGTCACAAGCACCTGCTGAGGCCCTGGACACCTGCTGAAGAAAAGGGGAAAATCCTGAGGACACAGGGTACCTGGGAAATGCAGTCCAAAATGTCAATGTGTTATGCAGGAAGGCATTCTGGGAAACAAAGTCCAAACCTAGTAATGTTATAAAGAAAGGCATCTTAGGAAATGAAGTCCATATGTACTGATGCCTATAGAGAAAGACATCCTGGGAAATGAAGTCTATATGTAATGACGCTATAGACAAAGGCATCATGGAAAATGAAGTACAGAATATAGTGATGTGGTAGAGAAAAGCATTCTAGAAAATGAAGTCCAGAATATACTTATGCTATAGAGAGAGGCATCCTGGAAAATGAAGTCCATATGTACTGATGCTCTAGAAAAACGCATCTTGGGAAATGAAGTCCATATGTAATGATGCTGTACAGAATGGCATCCAGGAAATGAAATTCATATATAATGATGCCTACAATGAAAGGCATCCTGGGAAATGAAGTCCACCATGCAGTTGTGATGGAGAGAATGGTATCCTGGGAAATGAAGTTGAGAATATAGTGATGATGTAGAGAAAGGCATCTGGTGATTTGAAGTCCCAATGTAGTGATGCTCTAGAGAAAGGCACCCTGGGAAATGAAGTCCAGAAATTCTGTCTGAGAAAAAAATCATCCTGGGAAATCAAGTTGAGAATTTACTGATGCTGTAGAGAAATGCATTTTGGGAAATGAGGTCCTTATATAGTGATGTTGGAGACAAAGCCATCCTGAGAAAGGAAGGCCAGAATATACTGATGCTGTAGAGAAAGGCATCCTGGGAAATGAAGGGTTTTTTTTTTTTGTATTTTTGTTTTTTTTTTTTCGAGACAGGGTTTCTCTGTGTAGCTTTGTACCTTTCCTCGAACTCACTTGGTAGACCAAGCTGGCCTCGAACTCACAGGAAAAACCTTTTTGTTTTGTTTTGTTTTGTTTTTAATAAATTTCATTGCTGTTACATTATCTGGCATCTCTGGATAATCCTCTGGGAGGCAGTATTTAAAGATGAATTGGCAAATATAAAATTAATGGGGATGAAGAAGCATGAAACTTCAAATATTGTATACATGTCCAGCGCATGTCATGCTATGTTGTGAATACAGGTGCAAACAATTGCTGCTTGACAAAGTCCCAGCATTTTGACATTGCACATGAGCCACATTTCTCCAGTACCTTTTTCCTTTTATTGTTAGTGATACTCACTACTAATGATTTCCCTTTGGGGAAATTTGTGCAGTCTGTGGTAAATGATAAAAATGTGTACAATGGTAGACTGTCTAAACAAAATAATTATTTGGAAAAAAATCTGTGCCAGTGCTGAACCCAGAATTCCATTGTGTCCTATTAAATGCACCAAGAAGAGGAAAGTTAGAGATTTACTAGACAAACCTGATTGCAAGGATAAGATATATTCTTTTCATCCAGAGTCTAAGGTAATTAAATGGAAGAGTTCAGTTAATAAATGGAGTTCAGTTAGAATGGTATTGTATATTGGAAAAAAAGTAAGACCTCAGTATCTTCACTTTTAGGAGTGTTCTGAGGGGGAATGGCCTATATAGTAAGATTAAGAAATTGTAGTATAGTGTCTGTTCTCCAGAAGAAGTATTTTATCCCAATTACAGGCATCTGGATAAGGGTCTCTATTCCTTCAGAAGCTTCAGGAAAGAGAGTGACTAGTTGCTTAAGCATTCATTCTCCTTATCTGTGGCAGGAGGAACTTGTGGTCCTTTCATTAACATATGAATGATTTCTATTCTCAAGGTCAAGGCTAGCTTCCTCAACCCAAGATTTCAAGCCTCATGCCAGCTCCTAAGCCTTCTTTTCTCCTACTTAATCCTACATGCAATTATAGAGTATAAATGGTATCTTTTTCAATAAAATGATGTTGGCAGCCATCTCAATTGACCTTCAGATCATGTCCATTTCCTCCTTCTTTCTAGCCACTGCAAACTCCACACATCTTAGGAACCTGAGCCCCCTGCCCAAGCAGGTCTCCAGGAAAATATCCAATGGATTGCTTGTTATCCTACATTGTTACATCTCTTGAAGACAGATGAAAATGATGATTTGAAAATACTCAGGGTATTTAGTGTGTCTTAAGCTTTTTTGATTAAGCATTTTACCACTAACATGGGTGAAATTTGTTGACAAAACAGCACTCATTGGGGTACATCATCTGCCCTTGCGCTTGTACTCAGGAGACTGACACATAAGGGTCATGAGTTCAAATGTATTTCTGATTAATTATGGATATCCCAGCCTTGCTGAATAACAAACAACTCAAGAGAATCTGTGAAGACATAAAACCAAAAGCAGGGACAAACTCTCAAAGACAGCAGTTTGGGGATATTATGAATAAAGCTGCTATGAACATAGTTGAGCAAGTGTTCTTGTGGAAGGATGGAGAGGCATCTTTTGGGTATATGTGCAAAAGAGGTATAACTGGGTCTGTAGATACGTCAACTGCTAATGTTTGAAGGAACCACCATATTAATTTTAAAGCTGTACAAGTTCCCACTCCCCCCACCAATAGAGGAATGCTCCCTTTACTCCACTTCCACACCAGCATGTGATGTTTCTTGTGGTATTAATCTTAGCCATTATAACAAGTTTAAAATAAATCTCAAAGTACATTTTTAGCACATCCTTGATGGCTAAGTGTGGAATATTTTTAAAATTGTTTCTTAGCCATTTTAGATTCCTCTGCTGAGAGTTCTGTGTTTAGATCTGTACTTCATTTGTATTGGATTATTTGGTGTGTTCATGTCTAGTTTCCTGAGTTCTTTATTATACTAGGTGAGGCAACTGAGAACGACAACCTGATATGTACTCATTGATAAGTGTGTATTAGCTGTTAAGTAAAGCATAATCACAGTACAACCCAGAAAGCCAGAGAAGATAAGTAACAAGACTGCTGTAGTGAGGGATGCATAGATCTCCCTAGAAAGAGGAAATAAAATAGATTTTGTGGGTGGATGGACAGCAGGTGTAGGAATGATCAGAAGAGGAAGGAAAGGACAGAGGGAGAGAATACATGGAAAGATGATTGGAAAAGGGGAGGTTTTAGGGGGCAATGTGAAAATCTAGTGCACTGGAAATTTCCAGGAAGCTATGAGTGTGAGCGAAGTGAAGACACCAAGTAATTGAGAATAGAGAACCAGAAATGGTCAGATTCTGTAGCCACACAAGGCTCCCAGTGGTGATAAAAATCAAGCCAAAAAATATTTGAACCACACTTGTCCTGCCTGCATGATACACTGGGGCAACAGCAGCTCAGAGCTTGTATAATGCCTAACCAATGACTGGTGTAACTTGAGGCCACAAGAGGGAGCCCATGACCAACACTGCCTGGATGTTCAAGAATTGGAAGTCCAATGGCTCAGAGAATTAAGGGAGGACCAAATACCAAAGATGGCAAAGAAAAAGTCAAGGAAATGATTCCAAATCTATTCTACTATAGACATAGAATGGTGCCTGTTTCACCACTGGACTGCCATCTGAAACTACCTAGTAATTTTCTCTGCAAAACACAGATTTTTCACTTCTTTGTTTCCTTTTCACTGGACATATGCATGAGTCATCAATAGTAAACATGCAACAAAATCAATATTTTATCTAAGAAATCAGCCCATTGCTTTTAACTATGGCTTACTCAGTTTCTTGGGGAATGGAGAAAGTAAGAAAGATGTGGAGCCAAAATATTGTAGAAATGACCTCTGGCTATATTTTTCATGGAGTCCAATTTCCCACTGAAATGCTATGACCTTGACCTCCACTTCATTACTCTCAATTCTCCCTTCTTAGAAGTCCTACAAGATTGGCCACTTAAGTCTGTGTAAAGCTTTCTATAGCTTTTGCCATCTAAACTCTTAATATCTTCAACATTTCTCCAAATGTCATCAATCCTAGGACCTATACTGTAACAAAATCACTTTTGATGTCCTATGTTTTGTCCTAACTTTCCTGTTTCTTGCTGTGATTAAATTTTCCAACTGAAAGTGTCTTAGGTAATAAAAGGGTTTATTTGGATATTACTGTATCATATCCCATCAATGTGGGAGCTTAGAATAGAAACTCAAGCTAGCACCCGAAGTCAAAAATCCATGGTGAAACTTTGTTGTTTCTCTTGCCTGGCCAATGTCTTGTGTCAGCTACCTTTCATATCCAGCCCAGGCCCACTTGCTTACGGATATTGCCATGCTCAATGGAAGAGCCTTCCTACATTAATCTCCAATCAACACAATCTCTCAACCACACAGTAACCAGCAATTCTGATCTGGGCACAATCTCAGTTGATGTCCTTCCACATGACACTCGGCTACATCATGTTAATAGCAAAAGCTAATTAAGAAAAGGAGACAATGATACCTCAGAATGTTTTAGAAACTCAAAATCAAAGTATTAATTAAATGTATCAATCATTTAAGCAGAAACAAAATGAAATATGAAGATAGCAACACCTGGAAATACAGACATGTCTAGGAATGAGGTTAAAAAAGGCTCTAAGGTTAAAAAAAAACTAAGTGTTCTGTACACACATTTCACAAACAAACAAAAAAACATCAAGGTAATCATAACATAATAATGTAAATTTTTGTGAACACAAAAATTGGTGAAGGGTCATAATTTTCCAGAGAAACAATATAATTAGATGCCAATAAAACTAAAAACATAGATAGCTCCACTGAAAAAATCAAGACACAAAGACACACCTACAAATATATATCATAGTCCTTTAGTAAGTATTATAAGATTAAAAAAATCTCTGGTCATCACTCATATTGTGCATGCCAGTTCTCTCATTTGCTAATAATAAAAAATGATTTGGATGAGGAAGGCTGTTCCACCAAAATTAAAGAGATTCACTTGAAGCTTTCTGGTATTTTAACTTTATTGAAAATATTTTGGACCACTTAAAAGTTCTCATTCTCTTATGATAAAGAAAATGATATTTTCTAGGAAACACCAATTTGTTTCCTATGCTTGATGACTGGATGTGAGTCTGAATCAGTGAGCAAATGAAAACTTTTCCAAATGAAATATAGGATAACAGATTATTAAATCAAGAGTATATGTTTTATATTATACATTTAAAACAACTTAGTTTGCTCTAATAGCCTTATAAGTCACAAGAACTTTTGAAAACAAGTTTATCCTCATTTTTATGTGTAGGTTAATATGTGAAAGAATGAATGTCTTCCAAGTATGTTCAGGTGACACATAAGAGAAGAGCATGTCAGATCCCCTGGATCTGGACTAGCAGGTGCTTATGAACCTCCCAACTTGGATGCTGGGATATGAACACAGATTGTCTCCAAAAACATATGCTGAAGCACTATCCAAGCCCCATAGTACATTCTATCCAATAAATGAAAGGTCTATCACAGATTAACAACAAAGTATAAATAAATACAGAAGTTAATAAATGATTTATCAGGAACATAATGAATCAATATTAAGACACTGGGTATGGGAAATTTGTAGCATGAGTTGAATACAATCCAAAGAAAATTCCCAACAATTTATAACAGGATACCTGATTCCAAAGCTAAATGCAAAGTGGTAACTCTCAGAAGGCTCATTGGATTATGAAAAAGTAGTACACATATTGACACAATGTGACTTCTATATTTACCACAAAGCTACAATCATCAACAATATGTACAATATTTGTGAGTGAATAAAGTAGGTAGAGAGAAAAAGCCGAGAACAAAAGCAAAAAATATAGACAAATTTGAATCAAGAGGCCAAAGGAAGCACACAGAGGAAATGTGGGATCCTGACCAATGTTATCCAACTACCTATAATTCTATGTGTATAGAAATTAAATAAACACAAATTTCACAACTCCCACAAAATCAACTCAAAGTTACCTTTAAATGCTGTTTCTGATGCTGTAGCTATGGATATATCTCCCAAACATAGAGGTCCCAATCTCTAAAGCTTTCTAGGCAAATGGAGGTAATTGCATGCTATGGCTCTGTGAACTCTCATGTCCCCTTGTGGTTTCAGGCAAACCCAGTCCCACTGATGCCCAATCACAAAACAATGTAGAAGAATCATTTGTCTATATCCTGCCACATGGGTTAAGACACGTGATCTAAAATCTGCTCTATCCACTCACCTACAATCAAGCAAAAATATTACAAGTATCACAGACTCCTATAGCCAGGCAAGCAGAGCCTCACACTCCCCATTGAAACCACAGTCAAAGAGTCTCAGAGAAGAAGGGCCATATCCCAGATCACCACAGTGACAAACAGAACCACAGTCTGGCTCATGGCCCATCACAGTCACAGAAGCTGTGACAGCTCAGCAGAACTGCTCTTCTTGGTCTGGGATCAGTGGTCCCCACATGCACAATGGCATGGATTGTGGTCTCATTCACAGCTCCTACAGCAGAGCAAGATGAGAATCCTTTGACAGAACCTGCAAGCTCCTTCCCGCTGGAGCTCCTAATTGCTAAGCCTTCCTGGGGTCCCACATTAGCTAAGGCCACCCATCTCAGACTCAGGACAGAGGCAGGTCCCCTACTGGGTGATCAGAGATCAAATGACACAGATAGCACAGGCCTTCTCAGCTCTGCCCTTCCACCTTAGGGGCAGACAGGACCCTTATCTGGAAAATCTGTATTTTCGAAATTCTTCCAGTCTCCCAGAGTAATTCTTGTTCTCCTTCCCAAGCACACAGTCCTTTGTGTACAAATACACACAGATTGTCCAGTGCAGCAAACCATTTCATTCATATCTGGGAAGTCCTGCAGCCAAACACAGGTCACATTCAAACAGTAACTGTTGTTACTATGTGACTGTTAAAGAAAAACAGGCCATGAATTAGAAAACAATTAGTGGTCAATGGTAGGGCTTGCAGGTAAGAAAGAGACCATGGTCATATAATCTCTAAGAATTATTTGGAAGAGTTGGAATAGAATTCATGACCATGTGTTCCAGATACTAGGGATGTGTATAAAAAAAACAAGGATTACTCACATGCATTTTTTTTCCTGAGGCTACACATCTTAAACAAGGAAAATTGCAGTCCTGTTAGGCAGGGCCACACCATTTTACCCAAATCTTCAATATCAGTTAGACAAGTGTAACTACAGTAATTTTGTTTCATGATAGGGTGAGCCCTTTATTCAGATTACTGAATGTGCTGGTCTGTGTACCCCAAGAAATGGCCACTCAGAACATCTGTGGATCACCAAAAATTGATTACATTACTCCACATTGCTATTCTCAAATATAGTGGAAAAATGAAAGCTCTCACCCTTGTCCTTTCCCTCCCTTTCTGCACTTTCAAATCATTAGCTTCAAAGATTTTCAGTGAACTCAATTCTTGCACAGGTCCCTCTTCATGTTTATGTCCTTGCAAAAAGCCAGAGAGACTGGGGGACACTCAGTAACTGCTCCATTTTTCCTTCTTAGTGGGCCCATCCTAGAAAGAGGTACTGGCTACCTTTCCAGCACTGGGCAGCAGAGGCAGGTTTAGATGTTCAATGAAATTCTCAATTACATAGCAAGAGGCAAGCCTGGGCTACAGGAGACACTGCTCTACACAGAAATCAATAATCAACAGCTCTTGAGAGAAAAGGAATGAAACAATTAATAACCTAGACACATTAGAGAGCAGGAACAAACAGATAAAAGCAGCAATGCCCTTAAACATGTTCAAAATAATAGCAATAAGTGGTATTTTTAACGTGATAAATATGTATTTTTCAAGATAAAAAACTGAGCTATGCCAGATGGTGGTGTCACACACCTTTAATACCAGCACTCAGGAAAAAGTGGCAGGCAGATCTCTGTGAGTTGAGGCCAATCTGGGCTACAGAGTGAGTTCCAGGAAAGTCTCTAAAGCTACACAGAGAAATCTTGTCTCAAAAAAAAAAGGTAGCTATATTGACTTTAAAAAAGAGTGGAACATTCTCTAGTAGAGGGAATATCATTAATAACAGATAGGTTGATTTTCCCAAATACACTGTTGGCTGCTGTGATCTGTAACCTGACAAACAGAGTTACAGTCAATGGCCTTTTTCCTCAAACCTCTGAGCTTACATAACTGTGTCAAGCAGGGCTGAACTTATCTGCATAGGAGTTTCCTAATTGAAAATTCAATATCCTTTGGTGCAAGTTGACTTTCCCAAATTGTACAACAACCAGTCTGGTCTGTCTTCATTCACCAATCATCAATCAGTACATGCTGGGAAATTACAAAACCACTCCCCCTGCTACAATCTGGTTTGCTGTCATAATGGTGACTCCAGCAGCTCATGGCCTACCCTGTTCCTCACAGCAGTGTAAACAATGAACTATCCCTTCTATTCTGGTCTGAAGGTAGAAACCATGTTCCAAATGCAAATCTTTTTGCTTTTACTGCAATGGATATGCAACTACATGACTCAAATGGATAATTTTGAAACTCTGAGGTGATACAATCACTTAATTTAAGATTTTTAATGTGTAATATAGAGTACAGGAAAGTCATTACCATAGAGAGCAACACATGAGGACCAAGGCCTCTTGTGTCAACATAAGAGAGCTTGTTTCAGAAACATTTTTTAACAGGACTGAAATGCAGCTCTTCTAGAATTAAAATGCCTTCCAAGGGAGAAATCACTTGACACACTTCAGAGATAAATAAAGAAAAAATCTATTTAAGGATAGTGTGCATCCATCTCCAGCTAATGCTAAAACAAGAGCCAGCAAAGAAGAGATTCTGCATTCCAGATATGCTAATCTTCCTTGTGACATTCAGGTTCAGTCTTTAGGTTATACTTTCAGCTATTTAAATAGGGACAGAAGTCTACAAGTCTACTTACTTAGACAGAGGGGAGACTTACACAGCAAATACATTTCCAAAGTCATTTCTTTTGTTGTTGTTGTTGTTGTGACTTGGTTTCTCTGTGTAGCTTTGGAGCCTGTCCTGGAACTCACTCTGTAGCCCAGGCAGGCCTCAAACTCACAGAGATCCTTCTGCCTCTGACTCCCAAGTGCTGGGATTAAAGGCATGCACCTCCATTGCCCAGCTCCAAAATTATTTGTTAAGTACCCCAGTAATGTGAAACAGCAGGATCTTCTTCAGTGACAGGGTTCTGAGGTGAAGGTCTCAAAAGATCAGAAAGGAAGGAAAAGTATAAGGTAGAAAAGATAAAAGCTGGGGTGGGGAGGTCTTACACAAAGTATGTCTCATGTCACCTAAGCTTCTTAAGAAGAATAGCACCTTCCATACTACTTCCAGAGGTGAAATGAAAGGGAATGGGGAAGTTCTAGAAAGTATCATAGAATGGAACATACTCAAAGAGGAGGCTAATCAAGCAATGCTGCACAAGGGAAAACAGGGTCTCTCAAGAACATTACTGGGCTGGAGAGATGACTCAGAGGTCCTGAGTTCCCACAATGTGGCTCAATAACATCTTTAATAAGATCTGACAAACTCTTTTGCATATATATGCAAAAGAGTTTTGTCA